>NW_023504265.1:0-32033 GCF_004664715.2 Peromyscus leucopus
ACATGACTGTCTCCCTTATTCATGAATGAGGACAGTAGGTATCCTATAGGAAACAGACCCTGTCCAGCCACCAAGCCATCAGGATGTCCGTGCCACCCACCCCATTAACTTCCAGAGGAGGCACTGGGCTCATCAGGATCCCCAGGCCACTGCTAACAAGGACTTGACTAACAGGGGATCCAGAAGCCTTCTATTTCAACCATATCTGGGACCATTGATAACCACTGGCCACAGCCCAAGAGTGATTTAGGAAGACCTTGAAGAGGTGATGGGAACTGCCCATGTTCTCCAGGAGGACTCATACAGCACCCTGTTCTCCAGCCTCACGGAGGCCCACACATATTAGGAGTGTACCTGAAGATGCTAGACAGTTCTGAACCTTGTAACTAGGACCAAGGCCCTGCAGGATTCATCCCATGACACCACCCCCTTTATTCCCAGTGCAAAGATTCTTGGGGATCACTTTTACCCATGATCCCACAGGGCACCATAGGAAGAGGAGATATTTGTAGACTGCAAGCCTGAGCTCTTAAGGCCTACTTATCAGCTCAGTGTGGGAACTGGGGTGTGCAGGGAGGGGAACACTGTTCAAGAACAGTTTCTGTTCTTTGTAAATTATTTAGGAAATCTACTATGTCATTTTATTATAAAGATACCAGTGTGTCAGTTTCTAGATCACATTGCTTTTTCACAATTAAAAACTCGCTTTTGACACTTGAAAAAAAAACATTATTGAGACAGTTATAGACTATGAATAATTTTGAAGTAGCGCTGAATGCAGTTTTGTATTATATGACTACAAACTTATGGGGACAGGGGATGGAATTTGATGGTTTAAATGAAAACACCCCCTTTAAGCTTATAGAGAGTGACACTATTAGGAAGTATGGCCTTGTTGAAGTAGGTGTGGCCTTTTTAGAGGAAGTGTGCAGATCTCTCTTCCTGCTGCCAGTGGGTCAAGATGTGGAACTCTCAGCTACCTCTCCAGCACCATGTCTGCCTGTTTGCTGCCACACTTCCTTCTATGATGAGAATGGACCTCTGAACTTTGAGCAAGGCCCTAGTTAAGCATTTTCTTTTGTAAGAGTTGCCATGGTCATAGTGTCTCTTCACAGTAATAGAAATCCTAACTAAGACACTATATATACATACATATATATGTATATGTGTGTGTTATTTATATTATACTTTAGTTATATGATTCCTATGGCCTTTTCAAATATCCTTAGTATTATTTATCCTTCTTTACTCTACTCTATTTCTCTCCTTCCCAATTACAACCCTCCATTTTCCACATTTACCCCCTTCATAGCACCTATTCTGCTTTCTAAATCTCCTTCCCCATGCCTATAATCCCTTTTTAGTTTCTTAGATTCTGTGGTTACTCCAGGTTATATTTTTACATCTGAAGATTCAGAGCTATGATTAACAGATAAGAGAGAACATATATTTGTCTTTCTAGGTCTGGGTTACCTCACTCAGTATGATATTTTGTCATGAGTCTTTCTCTGTCCCACCAATTAGCTCCCAAATAATGATAAGGAGATTTCTTATTAAATATGAAAGCTCTGCCTTAGCTTAGGTTTGTCCCACCAGCTCTTACAAATTAAATTAACCCATTTATATTTATCTGTGTTTTGCCTCTGGGCTTTTTACCTCTCTTCCATCATGTACTTCCTGGTTCCTCTCTGTGTCCTCTGGTGTCTCCAGTGCACCTAGATTCATGTCCTCCTTTCTCTCTCTCTCTCTCTCCTGAAGGATCCACCTATACCTCCTGCCATTCAGCTCTTTATGAAATGAATCACAGTAATATAATCATCACATGGTGTACAAATACCCCACAACAATATTTTCTAGTACAATCCATTTACTTGCAAGGTTCATGGATTTTATCTTTTATAAAAAGAATAGTATTTTAAATGGCTAAATAGTATTCCATTATGTTTTTGTACCACATTTTCTTTGTCTATTTATTAACTGAAGAACATTTAAGATGTTTCCATTTCCTAGCTATTGTGGGTAGAACAGCAATGAACGTGGCTGAGCAAGTATCTGTAGAAAACTATGTCAGGTCCTTTGGGCATTTGCTAAGGCATGGTATAGCTGGGTGATATGGTTGACTTCTTTTTAGTTTTCTGAGAATTCTCCACACTGATTTCCAGAGCAGCTTGCAATTGTACCAACATTGATATGTTTGATTACTTCTTTTACTTCTTTCAAAAAGTTCTTTGCCTTCCCACTATTTTCTGTCACTGGTAATGAAAAGCAGAAACATATAAAAGTGATTCCTTTCTTTTTTTAATATGCTCTACACTGATCACAGTTTAGCTGGTTTATGAAGGTCTGGCTCCTGTGTCATATGCTAAACAGTTTGAAGTTGAGATTCTCATCAACCAGCTATGGTTTAAAATGTCTAATGCTGTGACTCAAGAACACACCCACTGAAACCAGTCTCCTGATCTGGATTCAGACTCCTTCATGTTGTTGACTTCAGGGACTTAATCATCCAGAGCCTCTGAGTCCTCTGGAGGAAATTGCATCTGCACTGTGTCCCAGAACTCTCTGCAGTGGGGGTAAACATCATCCCATCCATCTGTTCTGGCTAATATGTTAGCCACCAACTACTATGGCTACTGGGCTTGTGAAATGTAGGTAGTGACTGGGCCTAGAGATGGCCCATGGGTTAGAAGTACAGAATTCTCTTCCAGAGGACCTGGGTTACATTCCCAACACTCACAAGAAGACTCACAACCATCTCTAAGTCCAATTCTGGGAAATCTGATGCCATTTACAGACTCTCATGAACAGTGAATGGTTCGCAGACATACATGCAGGCAGAGCACCCATACATACAACGTAAATGCACTGTACTTTTTTAAATGTGTGTAGTAAAATAAGGTCATGGATTCCACTGCTTTTAGTATTACCTTATTTAAATCACATGTGCCTGGTGGCTGTTGAGTAGACAGCACAGGTTAGGATGTGACAGTGTGGTGCATTTAGGGGAGATTTTCAGGATGCCTAACCACTCTCTAGGGTTCCTCCATACCTCCTTTCCACAGTAATAGTTCTGAGATGTGCCTTGAAGACAGAAGGTCCTCAAAGGGCCCTGGTTTCTGAAAATCCCCCACGTGTTGCTTCCAAACTACAGGGAGACCTGGCAAGGCTGATGCGGTGTCACTGGCTGAGATCCACAACCTTAGAATGTTCTTCAAATGGGGCCATAGTCTCCATTCTAGCAATATCCCAACAGGTGAGACACAGGCCATCTTGCCTGACAATTTCCTGTTTCTATCTAATTGTTCTCCAGCACATAATTCATGACTAACTTTTTATGTGTGTGTGTGGTTTTTTGAGACAGGGTATCTGTGTAGCCTTGCCTGTCCTGGAACTCACTCTGTAAACCAGCATGGCCTCCAACTCAGAGATCAACCTGACTCTGCCTACCAAGCAATTGGATTAAAGTTGTGTGATACCAAGATGAGCACATGGCTTAAATCCTTTAACAGCACCAAAATATCATTTCAATTATTACAAAGTAACAAATCATATAAATCATGATTTTATAGTACTGTTTTTTCTCTTCATATTTTAAAATAGGAACTTCAGGAAATGGAGAAGAGTTGGTGGGTGCAGGTCACCAGTAGAATAGACCAGAGATCCCACTTGTGTTTTTCTGAAGTCAAACAAATTGTAAATTTGTTTCTGGATCTCTTTATATAGGACACACAGTGACTTTTCTTCCACAGCTGACACATTTGGTTTGTCATTTGTACTGTGACTAGTCAGCCTCAGTATTGGTGTGGAGATCATTGCAGAGCCTTGCTAATTGGACTGCACCTTGGGCAAAGTAAATCAAACAATCAAAGGTATGTGTGGGTGGTACAATTTCAGTAGTTCTAGAAATACAGGTCACAGTGATATGTAAGCTGTCCACTCTCATAAGCACACAAACAAAGTCCTTCTTTCTCACATAGGTACAGAGGATGTAGCATTCTCAGATGATGTGATAAACAAAGTGGGTTTATCCCTCTTCCCATTATGGAAATGGTAGGTGTAGTCTCAGACCCAGTGAGAATTGGGAGGGATGATGACTATCTGTTCTTATTTATTCACAACCATACTAAGCTTTGCTTCACTCTATCCTGAAGGGCACATTATTCAGTGTGGTAGATTTAGTCTTTACTAGTATTTAAAAAAGAGGTTTCTGGGCTACATGCTGCTTTGATGAAAGCATACACCTACTATTTCTGAGACTTGATGACTCCCAGAGCTGGAAAAAACATACCACCGCCATGTTGAAAAGCTGAAGGGGGCAGAGCCAGCAGCCACAACACCTTTTCAGGCTCAGAAGGCTACAGTCAATAAGACTGATCAGATAAAAAGTTTAATAATACATGTAAAAATGTAGTAGGCTTAAAAGAAAAAAAATACCATTATATAAACAAATAGTATCTAAAAATAAATTGTTTAAAAAAAAACACTAAAGGTAATAAGCCAAGTAAAGATGGCTATCACGCACAAAATCTGGATTATGTTGTCTTTGATATTCGTAACTAAACAAAAACATTTGATTGTAAAAGCTGTAAATTTTAAAGGTACCTTGACTTCAAAATTTGGATATAAGGATATGTTACTTTGGAAAAGAGGTTCTGCTTTTGTTTCCACAGAAAGCCAGAGGCTGTGGATTTGTTCCAGATTAAGATACATCAGGTTTCACCAGCCAAGACCCCCTGAAAGGTCTCCGATGACACCATGGCCCAGATGATCTAATATCCAGTGGTTTCAAGGCAACTGGTTCACACAATACAGCCTCACGGACTACCCCATAGGCCTAAAATTTTCTTTGTGTCCCCATAAGATACAGCGCCCCCCTCCAGCAGGAAGTAGTAAGAGATGCTACGCCCAAATTCCCAAATATACCAAGCTGGCTTTAGAGGTGGAATTGGCTCACTCCCCCTCTAAACCCAGACATATTGCTTTAAAAAAAATGGTTAAGAGATTCTTGTGTCCCAAATCAGAAGAGCCCTCTGGTGTGGGACAGAGAAAAACCAATATTTTTATTTAAAACAGGTTGATTATAAATGTGATCTCTTTCTAAAAAAGAAAAGGGGATATGATATAGATATATAGGAGGATATAGAGATGATAAGATAAAAGGGTAGATTAATGAACCTACTTTTAAAGAACAACTTGTTTAAAATGTTTTACATTGGTATATTTTAGTTTATTGATACAAACTTGAAGTTAATTTTGTTATACTATATATATATTTTATTCTTGTTTGAGGTATTATGTTTATGTAACTCATTTAAAATTGTAATGGATAATTAAAAATAGATTAATAATTAGTCATCTATGATAATCATATTTGTAGCCATGTTAGTTAAGTCTTCTAGGTATACATAGATATATTTCAGATAGATAGGTAATCTTCAAACACTTCATAGACCTAGAGAATATGGCATTTAAATAACTTAGAATTCTGTTGACGTGAGACACAATTGCTCCTGGCTGCACCAATTGATCCCGAGAGAATGTTGGGCTTCTAAGACATTTCCATTTGGAAGTTTGTCTTTTTGGCACAAAATGGCCTACTGGGCAAAGAACTGCCCTTGCCTTGATGGCTGACAGTACAAATGCAATGCTGTCCTTTCTGGACAAGCGGGACACAAGGAAAGCGACCACTGTACTCTGCCAAGACAGGGTAAGATGGTCTTTCAGAATTCCTGCTTCTGAAAATGGTCTGTCAGATACTCTAGGCCTGTAGCCAATTTGAATGCACCAACAATGCTGAGAAACATTAGGTGACTGTCCAGGCTGCCAGCTGTCTTGGTCTACTCTTGCAAGATTCCCGAAAGTTGCTTGCATCCATCTACCATTTCTCAGGTACCATTATGTTCCTTCTCAGGTCTTTGATGGGATTGAAGACTAGCAGTTATAGTTACAACTTAGTATATATAATATCTTAGATAGAACATATTAAGTATTAGATTCAGGTTCTTTAGGATAGGACACCTTTGAATGATCTTTATAACATGCTTTACCTATGCTCTATACTTCTCTGGATTTTAGTATGTGTTTCTTGCTTGATATTGTTTGCATTGGTTGTAGTTACATCTTATCTAGGTCATTATCTCATTATTTCTGGACAATATTTGATAACCATTCCTTTGTATATAGTCTTGTATTAGTTTAGAACCTTCTTATTTAGACAAAAAGGGGGAGATGTAGTGGGTAGCCATTCCAGCTTGGTCTGGAAGTTCCAACCCCCTTGAGACTCTGGCAACTGTCACGCCTATGAGGCGGGCGGGAGGCTAGGCCTGGAGACCAGAGAGCTGGATGGGCCAGCGCTCTCTCTGTGCTGGGACGCTGAACGGTGAAGGTGGACTGTACAGAGCTCCGGAGAACACTGCTGGATTGTGATATACCTTCCCAGACCTTGCAACCTACCTTTCACTTAATTTGTGAGTTATGCCATTAAATAAATATCCTTTTAACTACGTGGAGTGGCCAAAATAAAGCCCTCCAGCAACAGGCATGTACTTTGGGCACTGAGGATCGAATCTGGTACTAGTGCTGATACTACAAGAGCTTTAATTGCTGGGCCATCTCCAGACCTCAAGTATCTCCTAGGGAGCCATCAGCAATAATGTGGCAGAGATGCATCATGAGTGTCAAGCCTTGTTCATTTTTGTCATTATTTGTATGTTTGTTTGAGTCAGGCTGGCCTTAACTGTGGTCCTGTGTCTCAGCCTCTTTTAGTATTGAGATTAGGGGCATATACCCTTACATAAGACTTTGTGGTGACACATTGTATACCCCAATAAAGCTTATCTGGGGTTCAGAGAACAGAGCCAGCCACTAGTTAGACATAGAGGTCAGATAGTGGTGGCACATGCTTTAATCCTATCACTTGGGAGGCAGAGATCCATCTGGATCTCTGTGACTTCAAGGCCCCACTAGAAACAGATCCATGAGTGGTGGCACACATCTTTAATCCCAGCACTTGAGATCTCATGTCTTTTCTTAGAAAGGACACATGCCTTTAATCCCAGGAAGTAATATGACAGGACACAGAATGTTATATAAGGTGTGAGGAAACAGGAACTCATGCTCTGGGTTGAGGATTTTCTAGTGGTAAGAACTTGTGGCTGGCTTGTTCTATTCCTCTAATCTTTCAGCTCTCACTTCAATATCTGGCTCTGGGTTTTTTTTTAATTAATAAGACCATTTAGCAATTCATGTTACAGGACTTCCCATATTCACAGCACAATAAACCCATAAAGATCACATGGTAGTTTTATGATGCTGTGTCTTTGATTGTTACTAAGGAATAACAATATCTCACCAGAACAGACATTGTTCTGTGGTGGAGACAAACTGACCCTGGCAAAGACATCTGCAGCATCAGGTCTTGGCCTGGTCTGGGTGGTGAGAAAACACTGGAAGGTTCCTGAGAACTGATGAAGGTGGGAATTTACATTCTTAGCCTTCCTTGGAGGGTGGAGAGTGGGAAATTTGTTATTGCACCTGAGAAGAAAACATTCTTATTATCTACTTCCCCGGAATATGCTCATTCCAACACATGTGGTAATATAGAAATAATAAATGTACCTAAGAAACTGCTTGGTTTTCTCTGAGAACTTTCTAAATTCCCTGGAACTGGAATTACAGATGGTTGCCTGCTGCTATGTGGATGCTTGGACTTGAACCCATGTCCTCTGAGAGAGCAGCCTGTGCTCTTTCATCACTGAACTATCTCTCCAGCCCTGAGAACTCTTCTAAAGAAAGTATTTTTGAAATAATTGGTTTTTGCCAAGGAAGTAATTTACATTGTAAAGTGGGAAATATATAGTTATTAGGCAATTTTAGCTCATTTATGTAGATGGATGTCATTCTGATTATTTGAAAATGAAACTTTCAAAATTCTGTCTTGCTTCCTGGCAAAGACTAAACCTAAGATGAGCATTTGGGGTTCTTTGAATACCTTGTATCTTAATCTGTTTTCCTACTTCACACAAATCACCAGAACCTGGACACTTAGGACAAAGATAGGTTTCTAGATCTCTACTTTGATGGCTGAACCATCAAGAAGACTGTCCCCATTTTTTATTCTGGTGAGATTCTCTGGTCAAATCAAATATAGAGATTGGGAGACATGTGAAAGGGACAAATGACAAGGTGGGGCAGTCTTACATAAAATAAATCTGACTTTGGAGTCTTAAAATTGGACACGCCTGGTCATTTTTACTATGTTAATTCTACAAATTCATGGGCATGGAAGGTCTTTTCATGATATCTTTTCTTCTGATATCTTCTTCAATTTATTTCTTCAAAGATCTGAAGTTCTTATCATACAGGTATTTCACTTGCTTGGTTACAGTTACTCCCAAGATATTTTATATTATTTGTGGATTGTGGCTGATATATTGTGCACCCAATAAACTTATCTGAGGGTTAGAGAATAGCCACTATATTAACATAAGTTTAGGCAGTGGTAGCACATGCCTTTTAATCCTAGCATTCCAGAGGCAGAGATCCATCTGGATCTCTATGAGTTCAAAGCCATACTGGAAACACGCCAGGCATGGTGACACACACCTTTAATCCCAGGAACTGATGCAGGAAGCAGAAATGTATATAAGGTATGAGGACCAGGAACTAGAGCCTTTTTAAGCTTTTAGCTTTTTAGCAGCAGTTCAGCTGAGATACATTTAGATGAGGACTCAGAGGCTTCCAGTTTGAGGAAACAAGATTAGCTGAGAAGTTGGCAAGGTGATGCTGTGGCTTATCTGTTTCTCTGAACATTCATTGTTCATCCAATACTGGCTCTGGGTTTGTTTTATTAATAAGACTTTCTAACAATTCGTGGCTATTGTGAAGAGTGTTGATTCCCTGATTTCTTTCTTGCTCATTTATAGTTTGTATGTAAGGAGGCTACTGATTTTAGTTAATCTTGTATCAACCACTTGACTAAAGGTATAAGAATTACATGGTAGAAATTTTGGAGTCACTATGCATTCTATTATATCACCTGTGAATAATGATACTTTAATTGCTCCCTTTCCAATTTGTATCCTCTTGATCTCCTTAGTTGACTATTTGCTCTAGCTAGGACTTCAAGTACTATATTAAATAGAAGATAGGCTGCTTAGGATATCAAAATGGTGATTTCACAGAAAACTGGGAATTGATCTACCTCAAGACCCAGCTATACCACTCTTAAACATCTACCCAAAGGATGATCAATCATAACACAAGGACACTTGTCAACTATACTCATATCAGCTTTATTTGTAATATCCAGATCTGTAACAACTTAAATGCTCCTCAAGTGAATAACTGATAAAGAAAATGTGATACATTTGCACAGTGGAGTATTACTCAGCTGTTAAAAATAATGACATCATGAAATTTTCAGGCAAATGGATGGAACTAGAAAAAACATTCTGGTGAGGTAACCAAGAACCAGAAAGACAAACATGGTATGTACCCACTTACAAGTGAATATTAGTGTAAAGTAAAGAATAACTATGATATAACCCAGAGCCCCAGAGAGGCTAGGTAGCAAGAAGGTCCCAAAGGTGGACTCATGGATTTCCCTTGGTAAAAGAAATAGAAGAAATTTCCTGGGTAGACTGGGGGTGGGTGGAATGGAAACATGAAGGATCAATACATGGGGTGAACAAAGGGGGAGAGTACTGAAAGAAATGACTGGAAAGGGTGGGAGAATTTTGGGGTCAGGTGAAACCTGGTGCAAGAGAAACTCTCAGGAGTCTACAAGGATGACCCCAGCTAAGATTCCTAACAAAAGTGCATATGTAGCTTGAACTTTCTATCTCCTATGACCAGGCAAGACATCTATTGGAGGGATTGGGACACCAACACACATAACCTTTGACCTACAGTCTTTCCTGCCTGTGGATTGTACTGGGATAAAAGTACACACAGAGATGTTGGAGTGGTCAGCCAAGAATTAGTCCAGCCTGGGAGTGAGGCCACCCTTGACATTGCTGGCATGCCAGGACTGAAAGACTGGATGGCTCAGAGACCTAGGATATAACCAAATGTGATTGGAGAAAATGTCAACATAATGATGCCTAATGATAGTCTGTTATATTCATAGAGAGCCTTCTATCCAGTAACTGATGGGAATGGATTCAGAGACCCACAGCCAAACAGGCTGAGCTTGCAGAATCCTGCTGAAGAGAAGGAGGAAGAATCATAAGAGCCAGAGTGGTCAAGGACATCACAAGAAAACCCACAGAATAAACTAATCTGAGCTCAAAGGAACTCACAGAAACTGAACCAAAAGCCAGGGAGCTTGCATGGGACCAAACAAAGCCCTCTACATATATGTGACAGTTGTGTAGCTTGTCTACTTGTGGGATGCCTAACATTGAGAGAAAGGGCTGTCCCTAACATATTGTCTGGCTTTTGGGAACCTATTCTATAATGGGTTGACTTGCCCAGCCTTAATACAAGGGAGGTGTTTAGTCCTACTACAACTTGATATACCATGCTTTTTAATACACATGAGAGGCCTGCCATGTTCTGAATAAAAACAGAGGAGGAGTGAATTGGGGATGTGGAAGGGAAATGGGGAATGGGAAGAGAGGAGGGAGGGAACTGCACTCCAGGTGTAAAATAAATTAATTCAATTTTAAAAAGTATACATGCCTGGTTCTTCCTCCCACTTGAACTTCATGCCCAATGGAATGTCTTCTTATCTGGGACTAACTCTTTTCCCTCAGGACTAGGACAGCCTGCAGTAGTAAACAATGAGCATTTGACAGAAGTTATGGTTGGAAGAAGCAGAAATAAGCAAAGGATAGTGATAGGAAAATATGGAAAATGTGAGCTAGAAGTCATGAGAGAGAGAACAGGATCCAGCCTGACCCATAGCTCTGGTTTCTCAGTGATGGGCTTGGGCATTAAGCCCCTGTACAGCATTTGCTTGGCTTCTGCCCTCAGAAGCCTGTGCCACTTTTTGTGTTTTGCTCTGGGATCACTTACATGGGGCTCCAGATGTTAAATCCCCATTTCATCAACAGTTATTATTTTGAGATAAATGAGAGGGAACTGAGAGATTCCTGGTTTAAAAAAAATCACAGAGTACATGGGAACCCTGTGTGTGATGAGGCAGTATTTGCATTGCATCAGCTCTGACATCCACACCAGGACAGAGGTAAGGCCATGACAGTATGAAAAGAATGTAGGTGGGAGCATCATATCTCATTCTGTCATACTCTGCAACCTGGTATGCCTCTGGGAAACTGAAAAGAAGAAATGAAGAAACAGAAGGAAGGAGGACAGTGGAGACTGTTGTGTGACATTATTCCTGGGAGGCATGAACACATTACATTACTCACTCAATACAGGGTACCAATGGCAGGCCAAAGTAATGGTACCACTAAATCTAACTTTGTGTACCAACTAATTTATTGGAGTCACTTCTAGTAGTGTGAGTGAAAGATCACTTACAGGAGCATGGATAACTCAAAGACAGGTATGTACCAAAAGCCCACTCTACCATGAGTAATGCCTCTCAAAAGTTAGAATGCTGGAGCTTACTTCAGGACTTGGAGGAAGATCACCAGCTGGAATTCTCCCCAGAAGTCCTTGCTACTTATATATAGCCTTGGGGGACCTTGCTAATCCAATAAGTTTCAAGGACTTCCTGAGACTTGTGAACTACTTCCTTTCTGATTTTGAAGAGCCTTTCTTTAGAAATGAGTCTTCCCGCTCTCTTCCAGAATGGCATGTTTTTATTCATAAGACATTGCTACACAAATGGCATTCCCAGATAATTCTGCCTGCATGAAGAAGACTCAGTATACAGTGGTGCTTGGGGAACTCAGTGCTATGAGCCTGAGCAGTAATGTAGGCATCATTAGCCATGGTAGTACCATCTTGGAATCCTCTAGATGGGAAATGCCATGTTGGTTTGCTATGCAATGACCATCTTGGTTGCCTATTTGATTGCCCATCATCATATTTGGCTGGCATCTTTGTTTCCTCAAAGATTTACTTAATTTTTTATTTGTGTGTTCATGCTTGGGTTTCTATTTGTGGGTCCGTGCATGTGAATGCAGGTGCTCATAGAGGCAGAGGGGTCAGATCCCTTGAAACATGAGTTATAGGCCAGGCCAGTGTGATGTACCTACAATGGGTGCTAGGAACCAAATTCAGGTCCTCGGTACTTGTTTGGCACATTCCATCCTGTATATAGCTAGAAGTCTGGTTAGCAAGCCCCAGAAACCTTCTATTCTCTCTCCCATCACTGGGACTATAGCCACAAAAATGCATGGGAGAAAAAAAATCTCTTTATAAACTGGTCATGGGAAAGCCAGATTTCCAAATGTAGAAGAATGAAACTAGGTTTCATCTGTCTCAGATTATAAAAACTCAATTCAAAAATGTATCTAAGGCCTTACTATAAGTCTTGAAAGTTTGAAAGTACCAGGGAAAAATAATTGAAGATTTATGGATAGGCAAAACTCTTCAGAATAGGAATCCAAAAGCTCAGGTATGTTGTGTCAAATGTTCAGTTAACATGGGTCCCTGGAAGAATCAGGTTTACACTAGGATGATTTTTATCCTTTACAGCTCCAGGAGAGTCAGCATCTGGAGAACTGACTGACTGTAGCTTTGCAAAAGGCTTTTTTATTGTTATACAATTTACACCTTAGCAAGTCAGTTTCCACATACCAAAATCTCTTATCTGAAGCTCCACAGAGGAGACAAATGCCAAAGCAATTCTCAGTCACAGAACTTCTTGGTTTTCCTGAGTTTTTCTGCAACCAAGTTTTACATAGGCTTTGAACATTTTAGGAAACACTCAGATAAGACTTACATACTTCAAACAGAAGATAGCAGACATAAAAGTTATCAGTCACAAAAGGTAGATCAAAGCCAGGAGCTAACACTCCTGAATCACACCAGCTGCAAAGCTCTGAGGAATCCCTCTGATGGAAGAGAACCATGTACAATCAAGGCTAATGCAACCACCTACTCTAAAAACTTGCTCCTGTCAGTAATTTAACATGTGCAAAACTACACCTGTGGAATTTCCCCATTATCACACATTTTCATGTAATGTGTACATGTAATCCTATGATTACATCTTAATTTTATGGGCACATATATTTGGGTGATCAGGAAGATGACTTTCATTTCCACAAGAAATGAAAAGCTATGGATTTCTTTAAGTTAATCGAGATGAGATTTGACAAGGGCAGATCTCCTGAAGATTTTGGCTGAGGACATGTAGGACAAAAAAGAAAAACTACAAGACAGGTGATGTATGTGCTGTCCCCTACACATGGGAACAACTCTAAGGCTGGATGAGATGTCATAAATCTTGCTAGCTACAGAGTCCTCATGACAGTTTGGTTATATAGTATATCTTGTGTTTTTATTGCTGTGAAGAGACAGCATAACCATGACAATTCTTGTAAAGAAAACATTTAATTTGGGTGCCTTGCTTAGAGTTCAGAAGTTTCATGATGGGGAGCATGGTGGCCTGCAGGCAGACATGGTGCTGGACTTGAGAGTACTACATCTTGACCAGAAGGCAGCAGGAAGTCAACTGACTGTCACACTGAGTGAAGCTTAAAAAAGAGACCTCAAAACCCACCCTACAGTGACACACTTCCTCAACAAGGCCACACCAACTCCAACAAAGCCACTCCTCCTAATAGTGCCAATTCCCTTTAGAGGCCATTTGTTTTCAAACCACCACATAGTCCAAAAGACATAAAATTGACACATGCCTTTTACCTTCTCAAACATAAAACAAAAAAGTTATCTTTAGCTGACTTGTGTATACCTCACCTTCTATACTTATATGTGTATACACATACACATATATGCATATGTGTTACCTTTAAAAGTTTGTGCATTTTCATTGGGAATCAATCTCCCCCAAGATCCAGCTATACCACTCCTGGGCATATACCCAAGAAATGCTCAATCATACCACAAGAGCACTTGCTCAGCTATGTTCATATCAGCATTGTTTGTAATAGCCAAAACCTGGAAACAACCTAGATGCCCTTCAACTGAAGAATGGATAAATAAATTGTGGCACATATACACAATGGAATACTGCTCAGCAGAGAAAAACAATGACATCATATGGTTTGCAGGCAAATGGATGGATCTAGAAAAAATCATCCTGAGTGAGGTAACCCAGACTCAGAAAGACAAATATGGTATGTACTCACTCATAGGAAGATGCTAGATGTGGAACAAGGATGACTGGACTGCTACTCACATCACCAGTGAGGCTACCTGGAAAACGGGACCCCAAAAAAGACAGGAGAAATGGATGAGATCTACATGAACAGCCTGGTCATGAGTGGGAACAATGAAGAGTGATCGAGGGAAAGAGAGTGGGAGATCCTAGCTGGATCAAGAAAAGAGAGGGAGAACAAGGAATAGGAGACCATGGTAAATGAAGACCACATGAGAAGGGGAGGAAGCAGAGAGCTAGGGAGGCCCACGGAGATCCACAAAGATACCCCCACAAAAGACTGCTGGCAATGGTCGAGAGACGGCAGGAACTGACCTACTCTGGTGATGGGATGGCCAGACACCCTGTTAGTTGTGCCATAAACCCCATCCAAGGACTGAGGAATCTGGATGCAGACATCCACGGCTGGGCCCCTGGTGGAGCACTGGGAGTCTAATTAGTAAGAAAGAAGAGTGTTTATATGAGCGAGAATTGTTGAAGCCAAGGATGGATAAAGCACAGGGAAAATAACCAAATAAATGGAAGCACAGGATCTATGAACCAAAGGCTGAGGGGCCCCCAACTGGATCAGGCCCCCTGAATGGTGAGACAGTCATTTGCTTGATCTGTTTGGGAGGCAGCTGTGCGTTGGTGCCGGGTCCTGGGCTCGTTGCATGAGTTGGCTGTTTGAATCCTGGGACTTATGCAGGGACGCTTGGCTCGGTCTGGGAGGGGGGACTGGACTGCCTGGACTGAGTCTACCAGGTCGACCCGGTCCTCGGGGAGACCTTGATCTGGAGGAGGTGGGAATGGGGGTGGGCTGGGGGAGGGGGAGGGGGCGAGAGGGGAGAACAGGGGAATCTGTGGCTATTATGTTGAACTGAATGGTGTTGTAAAAAATAAAAACAAAAAAAAAAAAAAGACTTAACTCCTCAAACTAATATCTAAAAAAAAAATATTTGAGAAAGGCCGATAGATGCAAGGACTTTATTCAATAAAATCATGACTGCCTGGAATATATCCTGTATATAATATCTTAAATTATGTTGAGCCTAACCTCTTTATGATCAGTGTTAACATCATTTGGCCATTATTCATAATGCATTTCAATGATATGCATGTACATTATAATAAAATGCTCACTGCAAAGACAGTTGTTCTCAAATCCTAGAATGCCATAGCTGTATTAAAGCTTCAAACTTTTTTATGCTAATCACTTATTTGAAATCAACATCTAGAGTGCCAAAACACCAGAAAGATGATTATGCCATGTGACCTCTTGTTGAGCCAGCAGTAACTTGACCGTATTAAGACTCATAATTTGCATTTCATGGACTAAAAGAATCCTTACCTTCACAAGAAGCAGAACTATATACTCTCAAGGACATTCATCATATTCCCAAATGATTTGTATTAGACTCAATAGCAGTGTATTTGATAAGATTGCCTTTAGTAGATGATTGACTTACACATGATATCTACATCAGTCTTATGTAATACTGGTAAACAAGGACTTTAATATTACAGTTTGGTTTGGCAATTTCAAATACCAATGTTGTGCATATGAATGCGGCTATGATTAGTTAATTCTAACTCTGAAAGAATCAGATGATATATCAGACTGAATAGTAATAATGGATTTATTGCTCTACTCTGAAAAGAAAAAAGCCATGAGATATGTCTAGTGATGATTTGATAGATAAAAAGGTAGCATCTCATCCTGCCCCGACTTCCCTTCTGGACCAGAGGTGAGTATCCAGGTCCAACCCGAACCCCATCCCTGGGCACCAGCCACTCTGGGAAGACCTGCCCAACTTGGCATCAGGTTCTGGCCACTGGGCAGGTCCTCTTCTAGCCCCACCGGGAGTGATCCCCTTTTCCAAGCCCCCAGCTGCCCTGCAATCTCCGTGCCCTGCCCCAACACCCATCTGCCCGAGACCCCAGGCCCTTCCTGAGAGTTAGAGACTGGCCACCAGCTCCCATCCTGCTCCCGACTTCCCTTCTGGACCAGAGTTGGACAAGAGAACTCCCTTTTGGACAAGAGAGAGAGACTTCCTGAATCTGTCAGCTCTATCTGAAACAAGTACACTGATAAGACCAAGAAGGAACCACAAGGAGATGGGCAGACGTCAAGGCAGAAGTACATACAACAAAATGAAGAGCAATACAGCATCACCAGAACCTAGCCCGCCTCCAACATCTAGACCTGAACACCAAAAATTGGAGGAAGCAGAAGAAAGTAGCCTTATGAGTAACTTCATGAAGAAGGTAGAGGCTTGTCTAGAGGAAAAGACAAGAAAATTGGAAGAATGCTGTAAACAACTAGAGGAAAGGGCAAACAAATTAGAAGAAAACAATAAAGCCTCCAAGAAAACAAGAAAGTCCTGCAAGAAAACAATAAAGCACTGAAAAAAAATCATGAAAAAGCAATGAAACAAACAAAGGAAACAGTCCAAGAACTGAAAAGGGAAATTGAAAAAATAAAGAAGACACAAACAGAGGGAATGCTGGAAATAGAAAACCTGAGTAAAAGATCGGGAACTTCAGATGCAAGTATAACCAACAGAATGCAAGAGATGGAAGAGAGGATTTCTGGCATTGAAGATACAGTAGAAGAAATAGTTTCATCAGTCGAAGGAAACACTAAAGCCAACAAAGTCATGAACCAAAATGTCCAAGAAATTTGGGACACCATGAAAAGACCAAACCTACGAATTATAGGGATAGAAGAAGGTGAAGAATACCAACTCAAAGGCACAGAAAATATATTCAACAAAATTATAGAAGAAAACTTTCCCAACTTAAAGAAGGAAATGCCTATGAAGATACAAGAAGCCTATAGAACACCAAACAGACTAGACCCCCCAAAAAAGTCCCTCGACACATAATAATTAAACAACTAAATGTACAGAATAAAGAAAGAATATTAAGAGCAGCCAAGGAAAAAGGCCAAGTGACCTATAAAGGTAAACCCATCAGAATAACACCCGATTTCTCAATGGAGACTTTGAAAGCCAGAAGGACCTGGACAGATGTAATGCAGACACTAAGAGACCATGGATGTCAGCCCAGACTAATATACCCAGCAAAACTTTCAATCATCATAGACGGAAGGAACAAGACATTCGAAGACAAAGCCAGATTTAAACAATACCTATCCACAAACCCAGCCCTACAGAAAGCACTAGAAGGAAATTCCAACCGAGGAAGTCAGATACACACTCGAAAACACAGGCAATAGATAAAGCCACAGCAGTAAACCCCAAAGAAGAGAAGTACACACACACTACCACCAAAAATAACAGGAATGAACAATCACTGGTCATTAATATCCCTTAATATCAATGACTTAATTCACCTATAAAAAGACATAGACTTACAGAATGGATACGAAAGCAGGACCCATCTTTCTGCTGCATACAAGAAACACATCTCAAATTCAAAGACAGACACTACCTAAGAATAAAAGGCTGGGAAAAGACTTTCCAATCAAATGGTCTTAAGAAACAAGCAGGGTAGCCATCCAGATATCCAACAAAATAGACTTCAAACTAAAATCAATCAAAAGAGATCAAGAAGGACATTACATACTCATCACAGGAAAGATCCACCAAGATGAAGTTTCAATTCTGAACATTTATGCCCAAACACAAGGGCACCCACATATGTAAAAGAAACATTACTAAAGCTTAAACCACATATAAAACCCCACACATTAATAGTGGGAGATCTCAACACCCCACTTTCACCACTGGACAGATCTCCCAAATCAAAACTTAACAGAGAAATAAAGGACTTAACTGATGTCATGACCCAATTGGACCTAATAGATATCTACAGAACATTCCATCCTAACAAGAAAGAATATACCTTCTTCTCAGCACCCCATGGAACTTTCTCTAAAATCGACCACATACTTGGCCACAAAGCAAATCTCAACAGATACAAAACAATTAGAATAACCTCCTGTGTTCTATCAGACCACCATGGTTTAAAGTTAGATTTCAACAACAACAAAAACTACAGAAAACCTACAATCTCATGGAAACTGAATAATGCTCAACTGAATCACCAATGGGTTAAGGAAGAAATAAAGAAAGAAATTAAAGACTTCCTAGAGATCAATGAAAATGAAGACACCACATACCCAAACTTATGGGACACTATGAAAGCAGTGCTAAGAGGGAAATTCATAGCACTAAATGCCCACATAAAGAAGTTGGAGAAATCCCACACTAGTGACTTAACAGCACACCTGAAAGCTCTAGAACAAGAAGAAGCAAAGTCTCCCAGGAAGAATAGACGCCAGGAAATTATCAAAGTGAGAGGTGAAATTAATAAATTAGAAACTAAGAGAATAATACAAAAAATTAATGAAACAAAGAGTTGGTTCTTT
This sequence comes from Peromyscus leucopus, assembly GCF_004664715.2. Taxonomy (NCBI): domain Eukaryota; kingdom Metazoa; phylum Chordata; class Mammalia; order Rodentia; family Cricetidae; genus Peromyscus; species Peromyscus leucopus. Next base: position 18,636 of record NW_023504265.1, read on the forward strand.
GAGAAAATCAACAAGATAGACAAGCCCTTATCCAAACTAACCAAAAGACAGAGAGAGAGAATCCAAATCAACAAAATCAGAAATGAAAAGGGGGACATAACAACAGACATTGAGGAAATCCAGAGAATTATAAGGTCATATTTCAAAAACCTCTACTCCACAAAACTGGAAAACCTAAAAGAAATGGACATTTTTCTGGATAGGTACCACATACCTAAGTTAAATCAAGACCAGATAAACTATTTAAATAGTCCAATAACCCTAAGGAAATAGAAACAGTCATTAAAAGTCTCCCAACCAAAAAAAGCCCAGGACCAGATGGTTTCAGCGCAGAATTCTACCAGATCTTCAAAGAAGAGTTAATACCAATACTCTCTAAATTGTTCCACATAATAGAAACAGAAGGAACATTACCAAACTCCTTCTATGAGGCTACAATTACCCTGATTCCTAAACCAAACAAGGATGCAACAAAGAAAGAGAACTACAGACCGATCTCCCTCATGAACATTGATGCAAAAATACTCAATAAAATACTGGCAAACAGACTCCAAGAACACATCAGAACAATTATCCACCATGATCAAGTAGGCTTCATCCCAGGGATGCAAGGGTGGTTCAACATACGAAAGTCCATCAATGTAATACACCATATAAACAAACTCAAAGAAAAAAACCACATGATCATCTCACTAGATGCAGAAAAGGCATTTGACAAAATCCAACACCCCTTCATGATAAAAGTCTTGGAGCGATCAGGAATACAGGGAACATACCTAAACATAATAAAGGCAATATATAGCAAACCAACAGCCAACATCAAATTAAATGGAGAGAAACTCAAAGCAATTCCACTAAAATCAGGAACGAGGCAAGGCTGTCCACTCTCCCCATACTTATTCAATATAGTACTTGAAGTTCTAGCCAGAGCAATAAGACAACATAAGGAGATTAAGGGGATACAAATTGGAAAGGAAGAAGTCAAGCTTTCCCTATTTGCAGATGACATGATAGTATACTTGAGTGACCCCAAAGATTCCACCCAGGAATTGATAAAGCTTATAAACACCTTCAGCAACATAGCAGGATACAAGATCAACTCAAAAAAATCAGTAGCCCTCCTATATACAATGGACAAAGAAGCTGAGAAGGCAATTAGAGATACATCACCCTTTACAATAGCCACAAATGACATAAAATACCTTGGGGTAACACTAACCAAGCAAGTGAAGGACCTATATGACAAGAACTTTAAGTCCCTGAAAAAAGAAATTGAAGAAGATGTCAGAAAATGGAAAGATCTCCCATGCTCATGGATAGGCAGGGTTAACATAGTAAAAATGGCAATCTTACCAAAAGCAATTTACAGATTCAATGCAATCCCCATCAAAATACCAACACAATTCTTCACAGACCTGGAAAGAATAATACTCAACTTCATATGGAAAAACAAAAAACCCAGGATAGCTAAAAGAAACCTGTACAATAAAACAACTTCTGGAGGCATCACAATCCCTGACTTCAAGCTCTACTATAGAGCTACAGTAATAAAAACAGCTTGGTATTGGCATAAAAACCGACATGTGGACCAATGGAATCGAATTGAAGACCCTGACATTAACCCACACACCTATGGACATATAATTTTTGACAAAGAAGCCAAAAGTGTACAATGGAAAAAAGAAAGCATCTTCAACAAATGGTGCTGGCATAACTGGATATCAACGTGTAGAAGGCTGCAAATAGATCCATATCTGTCACCGTGCACAAAACTTAAGTCCAAGTGGATCAAAGACCTCAACATAAATCCAGCTACTCTGAACCTGCTAGAAGAGAAAGTAGGAAGTAGTCTTGAACGCATTGGCATAGGAGATCACTTCCTAAATATAACACCAGTAGCACAGACACTGAGACAAACAATCAATCAATGGGACCTCTTGAAACTGAGAAGCTTTTGTAGAGCAAAGGATACAGTCAACAAGGCAAAGCGACAGCCTACAGAATGGGAAAAGATCTTCACCAACCCCACATGTGACAGAGGACTGATATCCAGAATATATAAGGAACTCAAGAAATTAGACATCAAAACGACCAACAGTCCAATTGAGAAATGGGCTTTAGAACTAAACAGAGAATTCTCAACAGAGGAAACCAAATGGCTGAAAGACATTTAAGGAATTGCTCAACATCCCTAATCATCAGGGAAATGCAAATCAAAACAACTCTGAGATACCACCTTACGCCTGTCAGAGTGGCTAAGATCAAAAACACTGAAGACACTTTATGCTGGAGAGGATGTGGAACTAGGGGAACTCTCCTCCACTGCTGGTGGGAATGCAAGCTTGTACAACCACTTTGGAAATCAATATGGCGCTTTCTTAGAAAATTGGGAATCAATCTCCCCAAGATCCAGCTATACCACTCCTGGGCATATACCCAAGAAATGCTCAATCATACCACAAGAGCACTTGCTCAGCTATGTTCATATCAGCATTGTTTGTAATAGCCAAAACCTGGAAACAACCTAGATGCCCTTCAACTGAAGAATGGATAAATAAATTGTGGCACATATACACAATGGAATACTACTCAGCAGAGAAAAACAATGACATCATGAGGTTTGCAGGCAAATGGATGGATCTAGAAAAAATCATCCTGAGTGAGGTAACCCAGACTCAGAAAGACAAATATGGTATGTACTCACTCATAGGAAGATGCTAGATGTGGAACAAGGATGACTGGACTGCTACTCACATCACCAGTGAGGCTACCTGGAAAACGGGACCCCAAAAAAGACACGGAGAAATGGATGAGATCTACATGAACAGCCTGGTCATGAGTGGGAACAATGAAGGGCGAGTCGAGGGAAAGAGAGTGGGAGATCCTAGCTGGATCAAGAAAAGAGAGGGAGAACAAGGAATAGGAGACCATGGTAAATGAAGACCACATGAGAAGGGGAGGAAGCAGAGAGCTAGGGAGGCCCACGGAGATCCACAAAGATACCCCCGCAAAAGACTGCTGGCAATGGTCGAGAGACGGCAGGAACTGACCTACTCTGGTGATGGGATGGCCAGACACCCTGATAGTTGTGCCATAAACCCCATCCAAGGAAGGTCTGAGGAATCTGGATGCAGACATCCACGGCTGGGCCCCTGGTGGAGCACTGGGAGTCTAATTAGTGAGAAAGAAGAGGGTTTATATGAGCGAGAATTGTTGAAGCCAAGGTTGGATAAAGCACAGGGACAAATAACCAAATGAATGGAAGCACAGGATCTATGAACCAAAGGCTGAGGGGCCCCCAACTGGATCAGGCCCCTGAATGGGTGAGACAGTCATTTGGCTTGATCTGTTTGGGAGGCAGCTGTGCGTTGGTGCCGGGTCCTGGGCTCGTTGCATGAGTTGGCTGTTTGAATCCTGGGACTTATGCAGGGACGCTTGGCTCGGTCTGGGAGGGGGGACTGGACCTGCCTGGACTGAGTCTACCAGGTCGATCCCGGTCCTCGGGGAGACCTTGATCTGGAGGAGGTGGGAATGGGGGTGGGCTGGGGGAGGGGAGGGGGCGAGAGGGGGAGAACAGGGGAATCTGTGGCTATTATGTTGAACTGAATGGTGTTGTAAAATAAAAAAAAATAAAAAAAAAATAAATAATAATAAAATGTAATATAAAGTTCTAGTCCTTAAAAGCTATTTAGGATAATAAAGAAATACAGCTTAGTAGTTAGTCATCTATAACAATCAAACTTAGAGTCATGTTAGCTATGTTTTCAAGGTTAAACAGAAACATATTTTAAACAGATAATTTTTAAACACTTTGGAGACCTACAGAATACGGTATTTAAAATGTTTTAATAACATAAATAACAATAATTGTCCTTATTGTATATAGTTTTACTGTGTTAGAGTTAAGATCCTCTCTATTTAGATTAAAATGAGGAAATGTTGTAGAATATTTTTATTCTGTGTGAAGATGTGTTGCTGTGATTATAATAAAAAGCTGATAGCCAATAGCTAGGCAGGTGATATATAGAAGACTTCCAGGCAGAGAGAGAAGGAGAAATAATAGAGGCATGCAGAAAGAGTCAAACACACAAAATGAGAGAGAGGTAAAAGCTATGTGTTAGAACATAGATAAATACAAATATGTGTGGTGATATAAGGTAGGAGGAGACAGGAGCTCAGTCCTTTTGGCCTGAGGATTCAGTAGTGGTAAGAAGTTTTCTCTAGTGGCTTGTTCCTTTGTCTCTCTAATCTTCAGCATTAACCCCAGTATCTGGCTCTGTGTCTTTATTAAGATCAATTAGAATTCATGCTACATCTAGAGTCCAACTTGGAGGCACTAATTCATGAAAAACCACTTGTCTGTAGCTTTGCAGCCACCAGCTCATGCTGAAGCTACAGTCAGCTGGAGTCACTACCCCGCTGGCTAGGTTTTCCTTTTCTTTCCCAAGCCATCTGAGGGAGTTTGGGATATTTTTCTGTTGTAGCCTCTCAACAGCAGGGTACACAGACTTTTGGGCTCCAAATGCCACAGGAATTAGCTGCTTTTGCACATTCCCCTACATAGACAGCTGGGTCTTTGTCTTCTTCCCTCTCCCAGTGAGTTGGGGCTTTCCCTGGACCCTCCTCAGGCTGCTAGGTAGCCACTACACTTCACCATCATCTGAATTATTATGAGAAGATTTTGTGAGACAATTGGGATTTCATAAAAGGGGGAATTAGTTAAAAAAAGACAAAAAGATTTTTTCTCATATTAAAAATGGGAAACATTATTACAATGAAGGGAGTTATGTCTCTGGTGATGCACTGGACAGTTTCAAAGTAGAGCAATTAAATGAGAGAATAAATAATTTAGATGATATTTATGTAATGTCAGCTATAAATACTATTTGTTTGATTATTTTGTTTTATCATTAAAAAATGGTTAATATGAATGCCAAGATAAAAGTTTTAGAAAAACTTGTTAAAGCAAACCATAGAAATATTCAGACCCAGACAGAGAATTTTTAGAAGAACTAATTTCAGCATTGCACTAAGACTTTCAAACAGCCAACCTTAATATTTCTGGTAACCTTACAGGAATTGCCAAATAATAAATGGCCCCAGACTCTGTAAAAGCTGACTGGACTCCTGTGCAAATGTTAGATTTGAGGAGAATCAAAGAAGTGATAGTCTCATATGGCATGAATTCAACTTTTGTGAAGCAAGATTGTTAACTCATGGTCAACTTTTAATAGAATTATCCTCAATACTGAGAGATTTGGTTACAGTAGTCTTGGAGGCTAGTCCTCAATTACAATGAAGGACCTGGTGGAAGATGAGGCTAAGATCATTGAACAATGAAGTAGAGGTATAGAAATCTCCAAATACCAACTTCTTGGAGGGGAAGATTATGCTAATGTTGAAAGGCAGTCTCTATATGATGATCACACCCTGGCTTTATGCTGCCCAGCAGCTTTGAATGCTTGGGACAGAACTGAAGAAGTAGGAAAGAAAATTGAGTCATTTACTAAAGTGATACAGGACCCAAAAGAAACCTTCATTTATTTCTTACAAATATTGACTTCAGTAGTAAATAGAATGATACCAAATTCAGATGCTAAACAAATAATAATTGAATCTTTGTATTTTGAAAATGTAAGTGCACAATGCAAAGGGATAATTAGTCTATTAAAGACAAAATCAGCAACCATAAAGGAATGGATCTGAGATACAATCAATATTAAATCTCATAACCATGATGATGCTTGGATAGGAGAGGTGAATTCCAGAGGTTTGAAGAAAAATTGAAATGTCAAATGTTTCAATTCTAGAAACAAGGTCACCTCAAAAGGGACTGTAAACAAGCATTTCTAGAAACAATGTTTTTTCCAAGAATAATCTCAACAGAATGCCCTCCCTTTTGGAGTATGCAGATGGTGTGGCAAAGGCAGGCATCAGACCAATGAATGTAGATCCACAAAGGACAGACAAGATAACCCTTTGCTATCAGGAAATGCCTTGGGGGGCCTCTTGAAGTCATTTCCTGTCATCATGGAGGAAACTCCTTCCCAGAGCAATTAAAGAACCTAATGCCTATTGTAAGAAATCATACTTGTCTGGATGATAGAACAGCTATAGAAGAAAGAACAAAAATTTCAGGAGAAACCAAAAGGCAAATATTATAAAGGTTCAATTTGAACAAGAGAAACCTCTTAATTACAAGAGGTGATAGTTCATCAACCAGCAGGGCTATTCAATTTAAACTAACTTATATGAATAACAAATGCTTCTCATTTGATCAGATATAACTTGTCAAAAATGAACCTCCCCAAATTTAGAGTTGGAACAGGGTTTTGCTTTTGTTTTTCAGGAGAACAAAGCCAACTAGCTAAGGAATCTGAAGGGTGCTGAATGAGACATCTGAAGAAAAAGAACAAATTATCCAGAAAAAAAACTACCAAGAAAAAGAGTAAATTGGACTACTAGCATATCACATCTCCAATAGGATAAAATTTCGTAAATCTTCCCAAATGTTTGTTTCTGCTTCTCTCTCCAGATGTATAATGCAAATGGTATTTTTTGTAGTCCCAGTTAAATTGAAATTAAATCTGGCTTTGGAGTTCTAGTGTGACTCTTTCCTTCTCTAAACTCAAGCATGCTTGTTAAATGAAACTGCAAATTCTCTGTCTCTTGTCAGAAAAGCCAGCTAATATAGGGCAGAAGAAAAACCAAAATTAAGAGACTGTTCTATTGCTACTAATCTCATGATCCTTTGGTTTTTTTTAACTATTTAAAACTTTTCTTAAGGTATTAATTTTATATCAAAATTTATAATTAATATATTTTTAAACTTCTTATTGTGATATTAATGGTCATATAAAGTATAATTGAATCCAGAAAAAAATTCATCCAGCTTTTGTACACTATTTCAGGTTTGAGTCTTCTGTCAAGTAACTAGGAATAAAGTTTTTGTAATCTGGGAGTAAATAACATATTGATCCTTTAACCTCCTTGAGATTTGCTATGTATGACATTTGAAATGTTAAGTTTTCTACAGTGAAGGATAAATTTTTTGAACAGCAATTTCTGAAGTCTCCAAAAGGAGGATGGAGCCCCTACACCCCCACACATTGCATTTCCAGTTTCAGGCCAGTAGACAGGCAGACCTCCTGCACACAGGTCAGACTACCCCCATCTCCATCAGACCCTGTAACCCAAGCCCCGCCTCCCCAAATCCCACCCACCCTCCAATACTGCAACTATTACCTGAGACAGAACCTGCCAGCACCCAATTCAACTGAAAGGACAGTTGGCAGGCAGACCTCATGCAGACATGTCAGACTACCACCATCTACCACACTCTAAGACTGCAGCAACTCCCTGAGACAGAGCCCACTAGTATCACATGGACTAATAGCTGTTCCCCAAGACAAAGAGTCCTTCAGCATCGACCAGACCAAGAGCTCCCACTAGATCAAGAGTATCAATCAGACCAAGAAAGGCTCCCTCAGACACAGACATCACTTGCACCAAGTGGAGAAAGAGATGGATAGATGTCAGTGCAAAAATACAGTTGTCAACAAAGAAACCAATATGGCTTATGGTGATATTTTATTTGTATTCAAATGTTATTTGTATGTTAATAAATAAAGTTGTCTGGGGTCAGAGCTATTAGCAAGCCATAGGAAAGCAGGGCAGTGGGGACCTGGAGGTCTATACAGACAGGCTGTGACAAGGCAGTCATGTGGTTGGGTTTACAACCAATGAGAAGGCAGAACAGAAACACTATAAAAAGAAAGACACACAGAAAGTGGTTCTGGTTTGGAGAGGTAGGACCACCGCAGGAGGAAGGGTAAGGTTTTAGCTCTTAGCTCTAACCTCTTGGCTTTCTTCTTTGTATTGGTTCTGTGTTTCTTATTTATTAAGATGGTTGGTTCCATCTATAATGGCTCCATCAGAACCTACATCAGCAAGACCTGAACATTCCAACACAGAAGAAACAGAAGATATCTACCATAAAAATGACTTTAAGAAGGTATTAGACTTCTTAAAAGAGAAATGAAAAAAATCCCTTAAAGAAATCAAGGAAAAGTCAAATAAAAAATGGGGAAAAATCAGTAAATCCCTTGAAAGCCAAGAGAAAGCAATTAAACAAGTGAGAGAAACAGTTCAAGATTTCAAAACTGAGATGGAGTCAATAAAGAAGACACAAACTGAGGGAATACTGGAAGTGGAAAATTTGAGTAAATGAACAAGAACTACAGATGCATGTATAACCAACAGAATGCAAGAGATGGAAGAGTGGACATAGACAGATGAAACAAAATATTCCATGATGAAACCAGATTTAAACATTACCTATCCACAAATCAGTCCTATAGAAAGTGCTAGAAGGAAAAATCCAACCTAAGGAAGTTAGATGCACCCATGAAAATACAGGCAATAGATAATCCCAAACCACAAATACCAAAGAAGGGAGACACACAACACTACCAGTAAAAATAGCAAGAATTAACAATCATTGGTTGTTAATGTCCCTTAATATCAATGGACTCAATTTGCCAATAAAGAGACAAAGACTAACAGAATGGATTAAAAAGAAAAAAACAGTATCCCTCTTCTGCTGCATACAAGAAGCACACCTAAACTTCAAAGACAGAAAATGCCTCAAAATAAAGGGCTGGAAAAAGTCTTTTTAGTCAAATGGACTTAAGAAGTGAGATGGTATAGCTATCCTAATATCTATCAAAATAGACTTCAAACTAAAATCAATCAAAAGAGATTAAGAAGGACATTACATATTCATCACAAGAAAAATCCCTCAGGATGAAGTCACAATTCTGAACATTTATGCCCCAAATATGAGGGTACCTACATATTAAAAGAAACATTACTAAAGCTTAAATCACATTCAAACCCAACACACATATAGTGGGTGGAGACTTGACTCCCCACTCTCACCAAGGGACAGACAGGTCTGCCAGATAGAAACTTAACAGAGAAATAAGGTAACTAACAGACATTATGACTCAGATGGACTTAATAGACATGTATAGAACATACCAAAACAAAAAAGAATATACCTTCTACTCAGCATCCCATGGAACTTTCTCTAAAATTGATGATAAACTCAGTCACAAAGCAAATCTCAACAGATATGAAAAATTGGTATAACCACCTATACTTTATCAGAACACCTGCCTTGAAGTTAGAATTCAACAACACAAAGCACAGAAAGCCTACAAACTAACTGAAACTGAATAATGCTCCACTGAATCACCATAGGGTCAAGGAAGAAATAAGAAAGAAATTAAAGAGTTCCTAGAATTTAAGGAAAATGAATGTACAAAATACACAAACTTATGGGACACTTTGAAAGCAGTACTAAAAAGAAAGTTCATATCTCCAAATGCCTACATAAGGAAGTTGGAGAAATATCACACCATACACTCAACAGTACACCTGAAATCTCTAGAACAAAAAGAAGCATACTCATCCACAAAAAGTAGGCAACAGGAAATAATCAAATTGAGGGCTGAAACCAAAAAAAAAGAAACAAAGAGAACAGTACATAGAATCAATGAAACAAAAAGTGGGTTCTTCAAAAAAATTAACAAGATAGTCATACCATTATCCAAAATAACTAAAAGGCAGAGAGATAATATACACATTAACAAAATTGGAAATGAAAAAGGGAAACAATAACAACAGACAATGAGAAAATTCAGAGACTATCAGGTCAAACTTCAAAAACCTGTACTCCACAAAATTGGAAAATCTAAAACAAATGGACAATTTTCTGGATAGGTACCATATACCAAAATTAAACTAAGATTAGATAAACAATTTAAATAGGCCCATAGCTCCTACAGAAATAGAAGCAGTCATTAAAAGTCTCCCAACCAAAAACAGCCAAGGGCCAGATTGTTTCAGTGCAGAATGCTACCATAATTTCAAAAAAGAGCTAATTCCAATATTCCTCAATTTGTTTCACACAATAGAAACAGAGTAACATTGCCAAATTCTTTCTGTCAGACTACAGTTACTCTATTACCCAAACAACACAAAGATGCAACAAAGTAAGAGAATTACAGGCCAATCTCCTCATGAACATTGATGTAAAAAAAATCAATAGAATACTGGCAAACAAAATCCAAGAAGACATTAAAAAATTGTTCACCATGATCAAGTAGGCTTCATCCTAAAGATGCAGGAATGGTTCAACATAAAAAAAAAATCTGTCAATGTAATTCATTGTATAAACAAATTGAAAGAAAAAACATATGATCATCTCATTAGATGCCGAAAAAGCCTTTGACAAAATCCAACACCGCTTCATGATAACAAGTCTTGGAGATTTTAAGAATACAAGAAACATACCTGAACATAATAAAGGCAATTTACAGCAAGCCAACAGCCAACATCAAAGTAAATGGAGAGAAACTCAAAGTGATTCCACTAAAATTGGGAACAAGACAAGGCTGTCCATTGCCACCATGTCTATTCCATATAGCACTTGAAGTTCTAACTATAGCAATAAGACAACAAAGGGAGATCAAGGTAATAAAAATTAAAAAGAAAGAAGTCAAACTTGCACTATTTGGAGATCACATATGATAGTATACCTAAGTGACACCAAAAATTCTACCAGGGAACTCCTACAGGTGATAAATCCTTTCAACAATGTGTCAGGATACAAAATTAACTCAAAGAATCAGTCGCCCTCCTATACACAAATGATAAATGGGCTGAGAAAGAAATCAGAGAAACATCACCCTTTACAATAGCCACAAATAATTAAAATAACTTGGAGTAACTCTAACCAAACAAGTGAAAGACCTATATGACAAGAACTTTAAGTCACTGAAGAAAGAAATTGAATAAGATAACAGAAAATGGAAAGATCTCCTGTGCTCATGGATAGGTAGAACCAACATAATAAAAATGGCAATCTTACTAAAAACAATCTACAGATTCAATACAATCCCCATCAAAATCCCAAGACAATTCTTCACAGTCCTGGAAAGAACTATATTCAACTTCATATGAAAAAACAGGAGTAAACCTAGGATATCTAAAACAGTCGTTTACAATAAAGGAACTTCTGGAGGCATCACCATCCCTGACTTTAAGCTCTACTATAGAGCTATAGTAATAAAACAGCTTGGTATTGGCATAAAGGCAGACATATGGACCAATGGAATAAAACTGAAGACCCTGACATCAATCCACACACCTATGAACACCTGATTTTTGACAAAGAAGCCAAAACAGTACCATGAAAAAAAGAAAGCATCTTCAACAAATGGTGCTGGCATAACTGGAAGTCAACATGTAGAAGATTACAAATAGAGCCATATCTATCGCCATTCACAAAACTCATGGATCAAAGACCTCAAACATAAATACAGCTACACTGAACTTGATAGAGGAGAAAGTATGAAGTAGCCTAGAATGCATTGGCACAGGAGACTACTTCCTAAATATAACACCAGTAACACAGACACTGAGAGCAACAATTAATAAATGGGACATCCTTAAAATGAGATGCTTCTATAAGTCAAAGAACACAGTAAAAAGATAAAATGACAGCCTACAGAATGGAAAAAGATCTTTGCCAACCCCCATGTGATAGAGGCCTGATCTTCAAAATATATAAAGAATTCAAGAAACTGGACAGCAAAATACCAAACAACCCAATTAAAAAAATAGGTTACAGATCTAAACAGAAAATTCTAAACTGAAGAATCTCAAATGGCTGAAAGACATTTAAGGAATTGCTCAACATCCTTAGTCATCAGGTATATGCCATACACTGAAATACCATCTTAAATCTGTCATAAGGGCTAAGTTCAAAAACACTGAAGACAGTTTACATTTGAGAGGATGTGGAACAGGAAACACTCCTCCACTAGTGGTGGGAGTGCAAACTTGCACACCACTTTGGAAATCAGTATTGGGAATCAATCTACCTCAAGACCTAATGATATCACTCTTGGGCATATAGCCAAGGGATGTTCAATCGTACCACAAAGACAGTTGCTCAACTATGTTCAGAGCAGCATTATTCATAATTGCCAGAATGTGGAAACAACTTAGATGCCCCTCAACCAAAGAATGGATAAAGAAAATGTGGTACATATATACAATGAAGTACTACTCAGCTGTTTAAAAAAAATGACATCATGAAATTTGTAGGCAAATGGATGGAATTAGAAAATATCATCCTGAGTGAGTAATCCAGACTCAGAAGACAAACACTGTATGTACTCACTCATAAGTGAATACTAGATATAAAGCAAAGGATAATCAGACTACAACCCACAGCTCCAGAGGGGAAACAGAGGAGATCTCCATTAGTAAACTGAGGATGAGGGGAGCATTAGAGGAGCAGGATGGGTGATGAGAACATTAGGGAATGGGATGGTTGAGCTAGGGAAGGGATGGAGTGGAGAGCATTGAAAGAGATATCTTGATAAAGAGAGACATATGGGGTAAGGGAGAAGCCTGGTGCTAGGAAAATTCCTAGGAATATACAAGGATGAACCCAGGTTAGGCTACTAGCAATACCAGTGATGGTCCCTGAACTGGCCTACCATGGTAATAAGATTGGTAAATGCCATAACTGCCATCATAGAGCCTTCATCCAGTAACTGATGGAAGCAGATGCAGAGATCCACAACAAGCCCAGGCTGATCTCAAGGAGTCCAGTCAAAGAGAGGCAAGAGGGATTGTATGAATAAAGGGAGTAAAGATTATGATGGGGATATCTACAGGGACAACTGAACCAAGCTCACAGGAAGGAACTCATGATCTTTAGACCAACAGCTGTAGAACCTGCATGGGACTGGACAAGACCTTCTGCAAATGGGAGACAGCTATGTAGCTGTGTCTGTTTGAGGGTCTTCTGGCAGTGTGATCAGGATCTATTTCCAATGCATGAGCTGGCTTTTTGGATCACATTACCTGTGTTTGGACATTTTTCTCATCCTTGATGCAGTGGGGAGGGCCTTGGTCCTGCCTCAACTGAATGTACCAGGCTTAGCTGTCCTACCATGGCAGAACTTACCTTTTGGAGGAGAGGATAAGGGGAGGGTCTGGAGTGGAGGTGGGGGGTAGAATCATGAGGAGGGATGAGAGGGGGATCTGCGGTTGGTATGTAAAATGAATTAAAAAAAATTTAAAAGACAGTTGAGTATTTTCATTGAATCTCTCTTAAATCAACCCAACTCAATTCCAGATCAGGTTAACAAGATTCCTCCAACCAAGTTATGTGACCATCAGGATAACAGAGGTCTTATCTTCTTAGTGTCTATGTTCAGTCAGACTTGTCAGAGGTATACTTGAGTTTCAGGCTGCTTTAAACAATTCCCACTTCTCATGTCATCTTATGACTTAGAGCCAAGGCCAACAGGAGGA
>NW_023504266.1:0-10401 GCF_004664715.2 Peromyscus leucopus
GATAGGTTATCCTCAAACCCTTCAGAGATCTACAGAATATGGCATTTAAAATGTTTTAATAACTTATAAAATATTTCTTTTTTGTTATGACTATGAGACATATTGGCTCCTGGCAGTACCAATCTACTTCAGAAAAAATATGGGCATTGAAGAAACTGCATATGGAGTTTCATTGTGGCAAAAGTTAGTCACTGGACAACAAAGTATCCTCCAATGGACTGCTGAAAAATCAGGAGACAATGGCCAGACAGGTCATGAAAATGTAGATATAACCAACCACCTTATTAAATAAGAAACACAGAACCAATGTAAAGAAGAAAGCCAAGAGGTCAGAGCTCAGAGCTAAAACCTTACCCTTCTCCCTGCAGTTATCCTACCTCTACCAAAGAGACCTACTTCCTGTCTGTCTTTAATATAGTCTTTCTGTTCTGCCTTTTCATTGGTTGTAAACCCAAACACATGACTGCCTCGTCACTGCCTGTAAGTACAGCCCTCCAGGTCTTAAAGGCATATGTCTCCAATGCTGGCTGTACCCTGGAACACACAGAGATCTACCTAGCTCTGTTTACCAAGTGCTGGGATTAAAGGAGTGCATCACCACCGCCATGCTCTTGCTATGGCTCTAATAGCTCTGACCCCCCGACAACTTCTTTTATTAATATGCAATTAAAATCACATTTCAGTAAAAATAAAATACCACCATATTTCCCCTTTTCTATTTTAATAAAAAGAAAAAAAGCGAAAGGTTATAACTAACAAAAGAAAAACTATATACAAAAGTACAATAACTATATACAATATATAAAAGTAATAAATACCTAAACAATGTCTAGTCCATTTGTATTTGACAAATTAGAGAAAATAATTCCATTATCTATCCTATGTTGGTAAGTCGAAAATGTATCTAATTCACTTTCTATCCTAATTAATCTTCAACTATAACTAACTAACCTTCAACTATAACTAACTAATCTTCAACTCCCTCAGAGTCCCAAGAAGGAAATAATATTAGCTAACAAAAATAAAAACAGGAAGTGCATGCAAGCAACTTCCAAAAAATTTGTGAGTTGACAGAAACAGCCAGCTGCCTGGACAGTCACCTGAGGTTTCTCCACAGTGTTGGGTCATCATCTTCAGCCTATAGTCTTATCGTATCTGACAGACTCATTTGTGAAGTAGGATGTACACAAGGTCAACAGTTCAACCTCACATTGGGTGAGAGCAGTCCATGTACCAGAAACACCTGAATTCCACTAGTGTCCTGTCATGATTCAGGATTTTAAATTCTGGAAATTGTTGAATTCAGCTGTCCATTCTTCTTGGCTGTGTATATATGGCTTCATCTCAGCATTCCCTTCTTCTCCACATCCCTCTATTAGTTGCCAGTCTACTATTGAGAGGCGTGAGTTTAGTTACGCTTCAAGAATAACTGTTTCAGCTGCTGTTCCATTGCACATCAGAAGCCATCAGCCCACTGCCTGTTCAGCTGCCTTCAAAGAAAAGGGCACTGTACCTTTTCCGGATTGTGAAGGCCACTTCAGGGATGGTGCCATATTGTCCTGGCCTCAGAAGATGCCTTCTGATAAAGCCATAACCACACTTGTTTTGGCAAGAATCAGTAGTCCTTTGTTTCGTGTCCTGTCTGTCCTGTTTGTCAGCAGTTGATTAGAGAATACTTTGTTGTCCAGTGGCTAACTTTTGCCACAATGAAAGTTAACTCCATATTCAGTTTCTTCAATGCCCATTATTCTCTGAAGTAGATTGGTACTGCCAGGAGCCGACATGTCTCAAAAAAGAAAAATTTCTAAGCTATTAGAACATTTTAAATGCCATATTCTGTAGATCTCTGAAGGGTTTGAAGATGACCTGTCTAAAATATCTCTGCTCAATTTGTAAAACATATCTAATATGACTACAAGTTCTATTGTAATGTCTAACTACTAACTTTCATTTCTTTATATCCTAATAATTGGTAATAATAACATTCAAAGATCAGAAAATTGCATTACATTGTTAAATGAATGGTACAAATACAATTAGAAATATACATATAGCATTTTCTAACAATATCAGTTTCAAATTTGTATACAATATAAAAAACAATCCAGTGCAATGTAAAGTATTTAAAACTAGTAATTGTCTTTTTCTTTCTTTCTTTCTTTCTTTCTTTCTTCTTTCTTTCTTTCTTTCTTTCTCTTTCTTTCTTTCTTTCTTCTTCCTTCCTTCCTTTCTTTCTTTCTTTCTTTCTTTCTTTCCTTCCTTCCTTCCTTCCTTCCTTCCTTCCTTCCTTCCTTCCTTCTTTCTTTCTTTCTTTCTTTCTTTCTTTCTTTCTTTCTTTCCTTCTTTCTTTCTTTTTAACAACAAGAACCGTAAATCTAATCTCCTTTGCTTAGTGTTTTTCCTAACCTTTGACAACAACTTGTAACCAAACACCCTAAACAATGAAAATTATCCCAGACCCAAAACCCATTAAAAAGACCAAAAAACCACCTGCCCCACACTACCTCTTTGGGAATGTATGTGTTGTATTCTTAAAATTGCTTCCTGCTGGGTATAAGTGAAGTTATCTTTATCCTGAGAGAAAAATTTTAGGTTAATTGTCAAATTCTAGGAAAGGTAACTATATCCTTCATTATCCAGCCTGTGTATAATGCCAAAGTTCAGGGTTTATCTCAAGTCCTTATTCAAGTAGTCTTTGAGACTGGATCATCTCAGCTAGTCATCTCAAATTTGCTCTGAACACCTTGTAGTTCAAAGTTGATCTGTAGATGATGTTTGTCTGTTTAGTGATATTATTATTGTCCACGTGTAATTGTTGTTGTTGTGGGGCCCCATCTTCTTCCTGGAGACTTCAGTTGATGTTAGGCCTGGCTGTGATTTCCTGCAGAAAACTGATAAGAGACTTGAACACAAAGACATATATATGCAGCTAATTGAAGCCTTTTTTTGAATTAGTTAGTAGTCTATATGACCATTCATATCTTAACAAAGTTTAAAATGTATATATATTTATATATATATTAATCTTGTAAATTTTGATATAAAATTCATACTTTAAGAAAAGTTTAAAGAATCAGAATTGAATCAAAGAATTGAGATTAGTAAGAGAATAGTCCCTTAATTAATTTGGCTTTTGTCCTGTCCCATAGCAGAAGATGGCTCTTTTATTCTGGCATGATACAGGGAGTTTGCATTTTCCTTTTAACAACATGCTTGAGTTTAAAGAAGGAGAGTGCCATTCTCCAACTCCAAAGTCAGTTTTAAATTTTAACTGAACTGGGACGATTAGAAGACCAATAGTGTTAAATCTTTAGAGAAAAGCAGAAACAAACATTTGGGAAGACATAAAATTTTTTAGATAATATATACCCACATGCCATTTCACTCTTTTTCCTGGGATAGATGATTTGTCCCTTTTCTTCAGTTGTCTCATTTGTCCAGTGTTCTTCATGATTCCTTAACCTTCATTCTCCTAAAAGACAGAAACAAAAACCTTTCCCCAAGACTAATTTTGGGGATGTTCCTTTTTGGCAAGTTATTATCTGATTAAATGAAAAGACATGTGTTACTGGTATAAGTTAGTTTAAATTAGATATTCATGCTGTTTGAGGAACTGTCACCTCCTCTAATTAAGAGGTCTCTCTTGTTCAAATCGAACCTTTATCAATTTTGATGGTACCCACAACTTACCTTCTCCTGTAGAAACAAAAGCAAAACTTCGTCCCCAACGTAATACATACCCTGGTTTCCATTCTGAGGTCAGCACATCCTTGAAGTATATAGGCTGATTTAATTCTGTAGTTTTTTTTCTGTTATCCAATGTCTCTATGCAGCTGTTGTTCCTTTCTCATTGGCATTAAGAAAATTCAAACTTAATAGAGCATTATGCAGTCTATTTCTGGGGGGTTTTGTTACCCCTTTCTGTTTATTTAGCAAATCCTTTAGAGTTCTGTTTGATCTTTCTGTAACTGCTTGGCCTGTAGGATGATGTAGTATACCTGTAATATGCTTTATATTATAATAAGCAGAAAACTGTTTCATTTTAACAGAGACATATAATGGAGCATGGTCAGATTTGATTTGTGCAGGTATACCCATGATGACCATAACTTCTAGCAAATGAGTGATTACAGAATCAGCTTTTTCAGAACTCAAAGCAGTTGCCCATTGAAATCCTGAATAAGTATCAATGGTATGGTGTACATATTTCAATTTTCCAAATTCTGCAAAGTGAAACACGTCCATCTATCAGATTTCATTCCTCTGAGTACCCTTTGGGTTACATCCTGCTGGTAATGGTGTTTAATTGTAGAAGGAACAAGTAGGACATTTCTTTACTTTTTCTTTGGCTTGTTGTCAGGTTATGGAAAAATCCTTTTTTAAACCTTTACTATTGACATGTTTTTTTAACGAAATTTGGAGGCCTCCAGCACATTTCCTATCAATAATTTGTCAATTTCATCATTGCCTTGTGCTAGAGGGCCTGGCAGACCAGTATTGGATCTGATGTGAGTTATATATGAAGGTTGACTCCTTGTCATGATTGTATCTTGTAACTGAATGAATAGTGAAGTTAATTCTGAAGCATCAGGGATAAATTCTGCAGTCTCAATATGTAATACTCTTTCAGCATATGACAGTCAGTTACTATGTTGAGAGGTTCTGAAAAATCCATTAATACCAACAGAATAGCATACAATTCTGATTTTTGAACTGAATTATAAGGACTTTGAACCACTTTACTTAAATTTTCTGATTTGTAATCTGCCTTTCCTTGTTTGTTGGCATCTGCATAAAAGGTATGAATGCCAGATATGGGTTTTTCCCATACAATTCAAGGCAAGATCACACTGCTCTCTTTATAAGATCAATTCTATTGCTTTCGTGATATTGGCTGTTAATTTCTCCAAAAAAATTACTGCAACCTCTTTACCTAGGTTCACTTTCTGTCCATAATTTTCAATGTGCTCCTTAGTTAAAGGTATGAAAATTTCTGCTGGATATATTCCTGCTAATTGATGAAGTCTCAATTTTCCTTTCCAAATCAAGTCAGAGATTTTTTTCCACATAAGTTTTAATTTTTTATTTGGTTTATTTGGTAAAAATATCCATTCCAATATACTATCTTCCCTCTGCATTAATGTTCCAGTAGGAGAATACCTAGAATGTAAAATAACCAAAATGCAATCCAGCTTCGGATCAATATGATCCATGTGCCCTTCATGTACTTTCATTTCTACCAAGGTCAATTCTTTTTCAGCTTCAGGTGATAATTCTCTTAGACTATTTAAGTCCTTGCCTCCTTCTAAGGTTTTGAACAAATTAGTCAGTTCATCATTTTTTACCCCAACAATAGTTCATAGATGAGAAATATCTCCAAATAATTTTTGAAAGTCATTAAGAATCTGTAGTCTATCTCTCCTAATTTGCACCTTTTGGGGTCTAATTGTTTGTATCTCTATTTTATATCTTAAATAATTAATACACTCTCCTTTTTGTATCTTTTCAGGAGCAATTTGTAATCCCCAGCAAGGCAAAAATTTCTTTACTGCTTCAAACATTCTTTCTAAAGTATCTGCATTTGAGTCAGCTAGTAAAATATCATCCATATCATGATAAATTATAGATTTAGGAAATTTTTTACATATCACTTCCAATGGCTGTTTTACAAAATTTTGGCACAGAGTTTGGCTATTCAGCATTCCCTGTGGGAGGACCCAGCATTGAAATCTTTTAACCGGTTGAGAATCATTGTAAGTAGGCACTGTGAAAGCAAATCTTTCTCTGTCTTTTTCTTGTAAGGGTGTTGAAAAGGAACAGTCTTTTAAATCAATAACTATGAGAGGCCATCCTTTTGGTAACAGAGTAGGCAAAGGATTTCCAGATTGTAGAGAGCCCATTGGCTGAATTACTTTGTTAATTGCTCTAAGGTCTGTAACCATCCTCCATTTCCTAGATTTCTTTTTAAATAACAAATACAGAAGAATTCCAAGGGCTGGTTGATTCTTTAATATGCTGAGCATTTAACTGTTCTTCTACCAGCTCTTCTAAAGCCTGGAGTTTCTCTGTTAAAGGCCATTGCTGGACACGTACAGGATTGTCTGTTAACCATTTTAAAGGTAGAGCTGTTGGTGTCTTTGGAAGATCATCAGTTGTTGTGCCCTGTTCTTGTATAATATGGATGACTGGTGACCACTCATTAGAATAATATCTTCTAATATTCCTCTCAGAAACATGTGCTAGTTTGTGACTTATTTCTGAGATTGGAAGGATGTTAATCTGAGTATTCCATGGTTGCAACAAGTCTCGACCCCACAGGTTCATAGCTATGTGAGCCACATATGATTTTAATTTTCCTCTCTGTCCTTCTGGACCTATACATTCCAGCCATCTTGCACTCTGTTTTACATGAGAAAATGTCCCAATTCCTAACAGTTGAACGTTTACCTCCTGAACAAGCCACGTTGGATGTCAAAATTCTGGTACAATTATGGTAACATCCACACCTGTGTCTACCAGACCAGACAACAAAACACCATTTATTTTTATCGTTAATTTTGGTCTTTGTTCATTAATAGAAGTTTGCTAAAATTTTTTCTTTATGTTTTCTCCTGAATTTTCTGTTCTCTCTGTTTCATTATCCTGACTAGCATGATTTATTCCAATAGGCATTTGGTTATTTAATTGCACTGAGCAGGGGTTTCCTCTATGGCTGCAGGAAAGGTTTGAACTGGATTTGCTATGGGGGCCTGCATGAGGCCCCTCTGGGAGTTTCCCGAAGACTGAGGCAAAGGATTACCCTGTCTGTCCTTTGTTGATCTACATTCATTGGTCCAGTGTTTTCCCTTATCATACCTTCTGCATACTCCAGAAGGAAGGGGCATTCTGTTGCCATTGTTCCTTGAAGAAACATTGTTTCTAGGAATGACCTGTTTACAGTCCCTTTTCAAATGTCCTTGCTTTCCACATCCAAAACATCGAACATTCCTGAAACCTTTTGAGATTGCTTATCCTACCCATATATCATCATGCTCATGAGCCTCAACATCAACTGTGTCTCTAATCCAATCTTCCAAAGGTGCAGATCTTGCCTTTAATGGCCTGATTAATCTTTTGCATGCTGCATTCGCATTCTCAAAGGCCAAAGATTCAATTATTATCTTGCTAGCATCTGAATATGGGGCCATTCTTTACTGCTAAAACCAGTCTTTGTAAAAAAAATCTGTGAAAGATTCTTTTGGGCCTTGTAGAACCTTTGTAAATGACTCAATTTTTTTTCCTGGTTCCTCAACTCTGTCCCATGCATTCAAGGCTGCCGTTCGACATAAAATTAGGGTTTGGACATCATATAAACATTGTGTTTGTACTGAAGCATATTGGACTTCTCCAATAAGCTGATCCTGGCAAACTTGTATTCCTTTATCCCTCCGTTGTTTTTCTATGTTTTTAGCTTCATCCTTGAACCAAGTTAAAAATTGAAGCCTCTGTCTGTTCAAGAAGAGCTTGTGCCAGCTCCTGCCAGTCCTGTGGGACAATCCTATTAACCCTATTTAACATTTGCTTTACATATGGGGAATACATGCATAAGATACTATTGCCTCCTTAAACCTTTTTAAATCCAACATTTCAATTGGAGCCCAAATATTTTGTGTAGTCATTTGATCAGGCAACTGCTGTAGGGTTACAGGATAAATGAAGGGTGACTGTGTGAAACCAGGCTTTCTTTCTGTAACCTTATGATCCAAACTTGAAACAACCTCGCTGTTAATTTCTTCTGTCTGAATTTTAACAGGTTTAACAAGTTTTTCTAAAGCTGCCATCCAGGCACTTAAATTGACTATCTTTTTAAATAGTAAAATGAGGATAAGCATAGTAATAAACTGCATAATTTGATTAATATTAATCTTCTCATAGATGTTGTTCCATTGTCAGACTGCCTAAAATTTCAAACAAAACCCAATTTTTTTCCAATGTACATTGAAAACCCATTTTTTTAAATGTGGAAAAATTTCTCTTTTAAATAGTTTCCTTTAAAATATCTGGTATGTTGTGACTTACCAAATCTGCATAAAAGAGTAGAAATCCGAGGGAATTTCAAAACAGCCACCTACTGCCCAAGGTGTGAATGAAGAGAGAGAGAGAGAGAGAGAGAGAGAGAGAGAGAGAGAGAGAGAGAGAGAGAGAGAGAACACAAGAAATCATAGCCAGCTAAAGCTTAAATCCAGCCACGTGTTCTCTCTTGAGCCGAGTCAAGGCTTGGTTCTGGCTTCCTTAAGCTCCGTCTACGAGTGTTGGCTTTACATGCATGGCCCCTGTTCAGAAGGGCAGGCTGAGTTGTTTGTAGCACCGGCTTTAAGCAAGTAGCTCATGGTTAGTCCAGCCTGAGGCCAAGTTGACCTGGGCCCGGGCTAGGGAGTCAACCGCCCTTGAGGGAAATTGAACCTGCCGCCAAGCCAAGCAGGTTTTAATGGATTCTTGTCATATTGGGCACCAAATTTAGATGTAACCAATTGCCTTATTAAATAAGAAACACAGAACCAATGTAAAGAAGAAAGCCAAGAGGTCAGAGTTCAGAGCTAAACCTTACCCTTCTCTGCGGTGGTCTACCTCTCCAAAGAGACTACTCCTGTGTGTTTGTCTTTAATATAGTCTTTCTGTTCTGTTTTTCATTGGTTGTAAACCAAACACATGACTGCCTCGTCACTGCCTGTAAGTACAGCCTCCAGGTCTAAAACACGTATGTCTCTAATGCTGGCTGTACCTGGAACACACAGAGATCTACCTAGCTCTGTCTACCAAATGCTGGGATTAAAGGTGTGTGCCACCACGCATGCTCTTGCTATGGCTATATAGCTCTGACCCTGGACAACTTTATTTTTTTAATATACAATTAAAATACATTTAGTAAAATAAAATACCACATATGAAAACAAAGACTACTGGTTTTGCCAAGACAAGTGCACTTGTGGCTTTAAAAAAGGCATCTTCTGAAGCCAGGACAATATGGCACCATCCTGAAGTGGTTTTTGCAATCTTGAAAAGGTGCCATCCCCTTTTCCTGGAAGGCAGCTGAACAGGAGTGGACTGATGACTTCTGATTTGCAGTGGAACTGCAGCTGAAATAGCTGTTCTTGAAGAGTAATTAAGCTGATAGGGTCTAATCTCTCAATGGTAGACTGGCATTTAATAGAGAGATGTGGAGAAGAATAGGATGCTGAGATGAAGCCACACACACACAGCCAAGAAGAATTGACAGCTGAATTAAAAAAAATCAACAATTTCCAGAATTTAAAATCCTGAATCATGACATGACACTAGTGAATTCAGGTTTTGTAGTACATGGACTGCTCTCACCCAATGTGAGGTCAAACTTTTGACCTGGTGTCATCTTACTTCACAAATGAATCTGTCAGATATGCTAAGCCTATAGGCTGAAGATGATGCCACAACACTGTGGAGAAACCTCAGTTGACTCTCCAGGCAGCTGGCTGTTTCTGTCAACTAACATTTTTTTTGGAAGCTGCTTGCATGCATTTCTGGTTTTTATTTTTTATTAGGTAATATTTTTTCCTTCTTGGGTCTCTGAGGGAGTTAAAGATTAGTCAGTAATACTTATAGCGTTCCCTGTTAAGAATTTCAGAAAAGAAACTCACTAAAGGAGTGTAAGTGTATAAATTTGAAAGACATTATAAAATAGTTCTGTTAGTAATATAAGTTAGGAAAGTGAGTGAATCAGGCACATTTTGGACTTACCAAAAATAGGATAGATAATGGAATTATTTTCTCTGAATTTGTCAAATGCAAATGGACTAGACATGTTTAGGTATTTATTGCTTGATATATAGATATAGTTTTTGTATTTTTGTATATAATTTTTCTCGTATTAGTTATAACTCTTTTCTTTCTATTAAAATAGAAAAGGAGAAATATGATGATTTTTTTTACTGATATGTGATTTTATTTGTATGTTAATAAATAAAGTTTCCTGGGGGTCAGAGCTAACAGCAAGCCATAGCAGAAGCTGGCCGGTGGTAGTGCATGCCTTTAATTCAGCCACTTGGGAGGCAGAGCTAGGCAGATCTCTGTGTATTTAAGGATATAGCCAGCATGTAGAAACATGCCTTTAATCTCAATACCAACCTTAGAAGACCTGGAGGTCTGTATAGACAGTCAGTGACAAGGAGGTCATGTGGTTGGGTATACAACTAATGAGAAGGCAGAACAGAAAGTCAATAAAGGGACAGACACACAGGAAGTAGGCCTCTTTGCTGAGGGGAAGAACAGCAGTGGCAGTAAAGGGTAAGAAAGGGTTTTTAGCTCTTAACTCTTGCTCTGAACACTTGGGCTTTTAACTCTGCAATTGGCTCTGTGTTTCTTATTTAATAAGACTGATACACCTAT
>NW_023504267.1:0-6626 GCF_004664715.2 Peromyscus leucopus
ATTCAAGTCAATCCTCCTGCTCATCCTTTGATTGTTTGGATAGCCAATGATACTGTGGTTCTTAATATCAAACTCATTTCACAGGTGAAGACAGTAATATCCTCAGGACGATAGAAAGGCACATGGCAGATCTGGGCTATTAGGAAATTTGTCAAGAATAGAGCTCCTGTCCTGAACTACCATACCACATTGCCCTCTCAAAAATAGACACACAAGCATACACAATGCTTCCCATGGAAGAAAGTCTGCTTATGGCCATGAGCAAAGAGAACCCCTTCTCACTAAGGACTAATCAGAACAGTGATTCCCCACTTCACCAACACAGGAGGAAGTAGGGGGTGTTGGGAGCAGGTCAAGTACAATCTGTGATCTTCTGATGCATCATCAAGGACCACCAGTTTTTTCTGAAATCTACAGATGGCATGAGCCTAGTTTAGCAAAGCACTTTCTATTCCTGTATTTTTCCCGAGAGCAGATACCGCCCAAGCCCCCAGCAGATATTGTGGTGATATTGTGTTTCCATATATTGTGCATCCTAGTAAACTTATCTAGTTTCAAAGAACAGAACAGCCACTCGATATGGAGGCCAGAAAATGGTGGCACATACACCTTTAATCCTAGCATTCTGAGGCAGAGATCCATCATGATCTCTGTGAGTTTTAAGCCACACTGGAAACAGCCAGGCATGGTGACACACAACTTTAATCCCAGGAAGTGATGGAAAGAAGCAGAAAGGTATATAAGGCATGAAAACCAGGAACTAGAGCCTGGTTAAGCTTTTAGGCTTTTAGCAGCAGTTCAGCTGAGATTCATTCAAATGAGGACTCAGAGGCTTACAGTCTGAGGAAACCGGATCAGCTGAGGAATTGTTGAGGTGAGGAAGCTGTGGATTTTCTGCTTCTCTGATCTTCCAGTATTCACCCCAATACCTGGGCCTGGGTTTGTTTTATTAATAAGACATTTAAGGTTCATGCTACAAGATATAGCAGATAGATAATCTTTTCACTCATGTTGGTCAACTGGGCATTACTTCCCCATTTTTTGCCACCTGGAAGCCAGTGGATAGATGATGGTGGCAGTCTTCAATGAAAGGTTTGGCATGGGGGCCTCTAAGCAAGATTTTCCCCTCAAATCCACCCTTTAGGGTTCAGCTTAGAAAGCACTTCTTCCAAAAGGTATTCTCTGGTTTCCTTCAAACCATCTGGACTGGGGACCTTCCTAAGGTTCCCACAGCACCCTGTATTTTCCTACCCAAGTCTGTTCAGCTGTCAAGGGATGGTTATCTGTATGTCAAATCACTAGCCTGGGAGCCATGTGAGCAGTCATTGAGTTTCTCTGGTCATCCTTCCCTGAGCCTTGGCCCTAGTAGATCATAAGAAGTATGGAGAACTTGGAGCCTTTTTATAAACATATCAGTATTTCCATCTTGCAGAATCCATATTTTCCCGCACTGTAATGGAAGAGAGTCCAACACCAAGAGCCTGGGTAATGTCCCTAACATCACATGACCACATGGAATGGCATTCCAGCCTGGGACTGCCTGGCTCCAGATGCTTGTGCCTTTGGTGGTGGAGCAATACCTCTCTGGATCCTCAGCCTCCTCAGAAGCCTGAGTTAGAAAATAATCTTGAGGTATAAAATTCAGATGGACAGGCCTGGAGGCTAGGCTGGGTGCCCAGATCAGGAAACTGATGTAGCAAATACTTACATTCCTGCATCAGACAATGCTGTGCTCTCAATATCTGGTGGGCTGTCGAACAAACCTTGCCAGTCTATGCAGCCCAAACCAACCTGGCCAGGCTCCTTCTCTCCTTGACTTACACCGCAGTGTGGACCAGGAATAACAAGTAGCTAAACACACCAATGCTTCCTATGTGGAGGAGATGAATGCTACAAACAGAGGTGAATTCACTTTGAAAATTAAAATCTTATCTTTCCCACCTTTCTGTCTGCAATAAAATATACTTAGAAAATGAATGTATTTCAGTTGAGAGGAAAAGAATTCATTTCATCATTTTGTTTAGACAACATGAGGACATTTGTGCCAAGAATGGCAATATGTCACATCTGTACAAGGCAATGGGTGCCAAAGAGTGGCCACCTACCGCGTACAAGGGCAGCAGGGGAGGAGCCTGAATTCCAGCCAAGGAACACCACACAGAGAGGTGAGTTTGTCCAGGCCCTGGCTCTCGGGACTTCTCTATTTCCGGTGCCTACAACGATGTATCCAATCTCACCAGGCCTAGAAAAGAAGAGACACTCTTCTTAGCAGTGTCCCTAGAAAAGAACATCAAAGTCACTAAACGCCGAGTAATGTCCATCTATGAGTGTGAAAGAAGATTTGAAGAGGACCACGAAACACAGTTGTTAGCTTTGGGAGCTCCTGCCATGTGGGACTAAAAGATACAGACTTGAGATGTGGAGCTTCACGGAAGTTGAACGGAAGGCCCAGGAAGGGCAAAGAAGAGGGGCAGAGCAACAGGAAGAAGACAGTCATTTCTCAGCAGTGACAAGCCCTCCTGGTCACCACAGTCACGGATCTCTGGGTCTGCAGCATAGATTCTGCCACCCATGGCCTGTGTGACACCTACATGTCCCCTACAAGACAACACCAGACTGGCCAGAGTGCATTCACCTAACCTGTCTGCCCTGGGATGCAATGTTCCATCAATAACCGCCCTGGAGCCCAATCCTAAGGCCCGAGGCAAAGTGCTGTGAAGCATACAATAAAAGGGGGAAATGGGGTCTGCACTGCTGCTAGACCCTGGGGAACAGAGTGGGGAGAGAAGACACAATACTTGTCATTTCCGGAATGAACAGGAATTCAAGCTATCCGATCTGCCATTCAGAACACAGGAGTTCCCACACATAAACAAGTGGCAGGATACCACCTACCTAACAAAAAAGGGCTGTGTGGCTACTGCACTGATGTCACATACCTCTAGACTCTGGATACTGCAGGGGTAAAAGGCACAGGCCTTCTCTGGTGAACAGGAAATAAGTCCTGACACTTCCTGCATTCACACATATATCCTGAAAAATAACATTGCTCAGAGGACTCCTAACTGCGGTCAGGGACCTGATGTGAAAATGACAACAGAACATGTGATTGTGTCAGCTAAAGGGGAATGATACACAGAGGAGGCTCTGCAGCCACATGATCAAGAAGGCCTTAGCTGGCTGTGATGGGACTGTGTTTTACAGGCTCAGTTGCCCTTACCTGACATTGTGATTTCTTTTTGAGTAGATGATATGTGCATAGACATATTGAAATATCCTGGGACGTGACACCCAGAATTCATTTATATTCATATACACATTATATATACAACCTACAGGTGATCTTATAGTTTTATACTGATATAATTCATGGCATTTTTAATACTTCCCTGTGTGTGTGTGTGTGTGTGTGTGTGTGTGGTGTTGTGTTGTATCTTACTGTTTGTCTGTGTTGCGTGCTCAGATTGAACACAGGGTCCCAGGCATATAAAGTACATATTCACCTCTGAAACACGTCTCCACCCTGGCTTGCATTGTAACAAGCTGCCAGGAGGAGGTGAGATGTGGAATTTCTCTCTGTGGTTTCATCTGGTGCTAGGAAATTTTCAGGATTTGGAGCATTTTGGTTTGGCAGGCTCAGATTAGGGGTGTTCAAACAGTGCTGTTTATCCTCCTGCAGATGAGGTAGCTGGTGATCATAAAGGCTCAGCCACTCACTGATGGTGACCCAGCTAGTTTTTGATGTGATCCCTTCTTTTCAGGCTGTCTTTACTAGCAGCCACAGTAATCTATTCTCTCACGACTGCCACCTACTGGCTTGAACTTGCATCCACCATCTTCTACTAAGCAAAGATCTCCCTCCCTCTTCATTTCTCACCATCTGGTAAATGTTGGACACAGATTCTGTTTAGCCCAGGAACTATCACTTGACAAGGCAACTATTCCTCGCAATACACAATTGGATGCCCATGCCAGACCCGAACAAACATGGTGGGTTTCCTTCCCACCCTCATACTGCATAAAGAGCATGGGCTGCGGCCATGGTCTTATCTTAGCTATCTCATTCGATCCCATGTACAATTTTCACAGTGACTGACAAGAATAAAGCCGCTGTTTCCTCACAAAAGCTATTGACAAAACATTGTCTTAGTTGCCAAGGTGGTCTAGGTGAAGACTCGCCTCTTTGACAGAGAACTGTTGAATTGTTCCCCTTAAAATACAGAAACCCTTCTTCTCTATTGCTTGTGAGGCTCAGCCACAGAAGATCCTCACTTGATCTTTTCAGACAAGGCTAACAAAACAGCACCCACACAGAGGTAAAGCACACATCAATACACTGCCAACAGCATGAGTCAATCTAGAGAAGCCATATTGAAAGGCAAAAGGAAACCTGTGATCAATCCTAACAACCAATTTCCCATCCCACAGAGGTCTATGCCCAGAATCAGCTGTCCTCCACAAGCAGGACAACCAGGTAGGCCTTCCTTCTGAGTATCTTCTGCTGCAGCTTGCATCTGAGGAAAACTGTCCAAGTCCTTGCTGCTGATACAGGAATCACCGAGCTTAATTTCTCTAAGTTCTATTTCTAAGTCACATCCTGATCCTTATCTTTGTGAGGAATCTCAAGAAGAATTTCTCTGACGTTTCTATCGGCAAATGTCTCCATTGAAAACAGTAACTCTTCAGGGACTCTGTCTCACACTGTAGGGTGGCAGATGGGGTGGGCGGCTGGCAATGCAAGGAGACAAGTCATCTGTGAGCTTGAACAGACTCGAGCCCAGTGACACCCGGATGCTAGTGGTAACTACAGGAAATTTGGTCCCTTCTCCCTGTAAAAATCGCAATCCCCAGTGTAGAGAATAAGACAAATACATCACACGTGAGATAGCCCCACCATGATTCTGACACTGAAGAGATGGCCCTTCTGAGAAAAACAAGGAGGCCTCTCTCGAAAGCACCATTCAGGCCTCGCCAAGGAGGGATCCTGGTCTAGACCCACATGCGCACCAGCACACCCCCCACCCCACCCCCCGTTCTAAGAGCTTCTCTCTGGGTTTTGCTTTCCCTTGCCCATCCTAGGGAGCCTCCCTTCTCTTCTCCCCCTCCCCACCCCACGCCCCCAATTCCTCTTTTGCCTGTTGCTCCCAGGTCTCCCCCCACCCCCATCTCCTCAGAACCCTCATGCTCTCTTTCTGAACTCCCTCAAAGCCTTCACTCTCTCACTCTCATTCTCCCTCTGTCTCTCTGGCTTTCTCACGGGTATTTCGTCAGTGAATCAGGTCCTGCAGTCTGGCCGCCAGAGTACCACTTCCTTTGCTCAACCCTGGAAACGCAGCTTGGCTCTCAGACACCAAGGGTTAAGACCACCAAGAGGAGCGGTCCTCCAGAGGCTAGAGAGGCCTGGGTGCTGCAGGCCGGGACTGTGGCCCGCCAGGCTGGTGGCTCCCAGGGGAGGACGACTTTACCCTTAGCTGCCTCTGCTGAGGCCCGAATCTCAGGGTGGTGGGCGCAGCGATTTTCTCCCCAGGAGTGGTGCATAGGGCGTCGCGGCCCACACTGTCCAGCTCAGGACCTGTGGTTTCTATGGAGACCGCTGTCCCGACAGGACAGCACGCAGCTGCAGCCCCAGGACCCCCCTGCAGTGTGGGGAGAGAGAGATCGCGGTAGCGGAGGTGACGTCACACGGGGGCTCATGGATTCCAAGAGAGGCCTTGGGAGGCTGCCTGCCAGGGGATGTGCAGATCAGCTGGGGGCCACAGAGTGCAGGGGAAGATGAATCTCTGCTCTTTGAGTTTACTAGTCGTCTTTGTGTGAGGGCACGATCTCCCGGGAAAATGAAAACCAACCAAGTGAAGGAGTTGCACCAAGGCTGCCAGATGTGGGGATCAAGTGTCTGGGTGGATTTGCTGTTTGCTTTTCAGTTCATGGGGTGTAGTGGAATCAGGGAACTCTCAGCCCGCTGCGCAGGGAACTCTTATCTCTATGCACAGATAGTTTGGAACAAGCTTCCCACCCAAGTGGCTTATCCATGAGAAAAAAGCATGGGAGTAGGAGGGTCTGTCATCCAGGAGTATTGCAGATCATGGCAAGAGAGTGCATATCAAGGCTCAACTGAAAAACACCTCAAAGATTGTTCTGGAGCCAAATGGAAGTGACCATGGTCCCGAAATATGTGTTTAGCTGCTCCAAGTTCGGTGTTCCAATGTGGAAGCAGCTTCATTAAGTTCTTATAGTAACAACTAAGATTCCTATAACATTGCTGGGGGCTCATCTCGAATTTGAAGACTCTCACTGTGGGATTTGAATAGCCCTCACTGGAATTGGAAGACCACCACTTAAGGTAGAAAAATTGACTGCAAACATTGATGGAGGACTCACGGATAATAATGATCTTTGGGGGCCCTGAGCAACTTCACAGAGCATTTCCTAGTAACAATTCCAAATCTCACAGGTGAATGGAGATCAGAGAGCTCCCTAGGGGAAGATTGTCAAGTATAATTTAACCAATCTGCTGGAAGTACGGGTGGATACTTTTACCAGATGTATTGAAATCTTCCTTACCAAACAAAGTGCACAGGAATTGGTAAAGACCCTCTTAAATGAAGTTGTTCCTAGATTCAGAGTAC
>NW_023504268.1:0-42500 GCF_004664715.2 Peromyscus leucopus
TTGGGTTGTAAAATAAATGAAAAATTTTAGTTTATAAAAAATGTAGTGATAAAATAGATCAGTATCTTATTCAGCCATAATTAGAGAAGATTCCTCCTGCAGCAGATTGGAACAAATACAGAGATCCACAGCCAGACATTATGTGGGGGGTGGGGTGCAGGAGATAGAGAGAGACACTTTATAACACACAGCTCTAAATGGGATGCCCCCATCAAATCCCTCCTCTGATTACTCATGGAACCCCATGGAAGAGGAGGTTGAAAGAGTTTAAGAGCCAGAGGGGATGGAGAACATTAGGAGAACAAGACTCTCTAAGCAACTGAACAAAGTTCATGTGAACTAACAGAGATTGAAGCAGCACGCACAGGGCCTACATGGGTCTGCACCAGGTCCTCTGCATGTATAGTGTAGCTTTTGGTTTAGTATTTTTTTGGAACTCCTGAGTGTATGAATGAGTGGGTCTCTGATTCATGTACCTTTTCTTGGGGCCCTTTTTCTTCTGTTGGTTTGTCTTGTCCTACTTTAATGTGATGGTTATTATTTTATCTTATTACATTTTATTTTGTTATGTTTTGTTGTTATTTCTAAGAATCCTGTTCTTTTCTAATGAGAGACAGAAAGGGAGTGGATCCAGATGGGAGAGGAGATGAGGAGGAACTGGGAGGAGTAGAGGGAGGGGAGACCATAATCAGGATATACTGTATGAGAAAAGAATCTATTTTCAACAAAAGAGAAAAAATTAAAAGAAAAATGGATTTAAAGGATTGAAGGAAGGAGAAAGAAAGGAAACATAGGGCAAATCTTCAAAGCTGTTGACTGGGTCTCATAATGGAGTGGGAGATTCCTCACAACAATTTCTCACTAACACATTTGTGGAATCTTCATTGGCTAGAGATGCTAACATCATGACATAGAAAACAGACAAACTTTTGTCTTAAACCTTGGATTTAGAGTTACATGTAAGAGGTTACTGTACTCTGACACTCATTTTTCATATATACTAGGCATATGGACAATTTGTTGCCCTCAATAGTAATTAAAACCCAGATTCTATTATATAAACTGGCAAGAAGCCAATATTTCATTTAACGAAAGCCTGTAATCCAGCCAGTTAATTAATGTACCAAATAAAATAGAAAAGATGCTGGACGGAGTCATATATCTATTTTCTGTCCCAAACCACCCTGATCTGTTTTAAGTCTTTAGAAACCTTATATAGACATTCAGTAATACTGCCCACCATACCTGGGAATTTTAAATTTGCAAAGCTATGCGAATTTTAAACTAATTTTAACTCTCAACATGCACTTGTATATCTGGAAAAATATTGTAAAAATGCTAGTTATGCCACTTAATAAAAACAGGATGGACGCTACACTTGTCACTACAATTACAGAGTATACGTATAGAAAGGCTCGTGGGAAGACAGTCTCCTCTTTACTCATGACAGAGAATAAGGAAAACAAAGATACTGGCGATCATGTACAGAATCCCTGTAAAGAAGACTGAATTGTGGGTGACATTCTTCTATAGTCTCCTGTTAAACATGTTCCCAAGTGCTAAAATGCTGGAGACTTTTCCAACCAGCCCAAGAATGTGGTCAGTCACTAGCAGTTATTGAGCAACATGAATATCTAAAGGGATGAAGTCAGGGTTGCTCTATTGTTGACACATTCCGATATGGCTTATCTTGCTGTCATTGTGGTAAATGTAGGCTTTCTACGTCCTACAAAAGCCATGCTGGAGTAGGACTCCATGGGTCCATCCAAATACCACATTTGCCACTGCAGGAGGCACATGCAGGTGTTGCAAAGGATCTGTGCTAAAGTGGCCAGAGTGAAGCCTACTATATTGTGCCTGGCATTTTTTTTTTTTTTAAGCAGGATCATGGTGATAACAATGCTGGGCAACTGCAAAGAAATACAGGGCCGTATAAGGATGACTCCTTAGGCTCAAGACAGTGTCTCCAAGGGAGCATTCCAAGAGAGAACTGGTTATGTTCGAGAAAGTGGACCTTTGACCTGGAGATCCACTGCTGGGAGTATGTTCTGTGAAAATGCAGAGAAGTGCCTTCTGTGTTGGCCATTTTTCACTTTTTTTTTTTTTGAGACAGAGTCTCACTAAGTTGTCCCAGCTGTCCTCAAACTTGGAATCCTCCTGCTCTGGCTTCTTGAGTAGCTAGAATTATAGGCATTTATCACATTGTCAGGTTCCCCTTTTGATGCAGGGTATGGATCTCTTTATGAGCTCATTCTGGCTTAGAATTCGCAATCTTCCTGCCTTAGTACCACAAGTGCTAGAATCACTGGTATCAGACACTATGTCTGGTGATTTTTATTGTTGTTGTTGTTTTGTTTTGATCTTTTTGTCTTTCTGATTGAAACCATGACAGTTATGGATATAAGTAACCCAAAGGAAGATGATTGCAATATATAGAAAATACATAGCATGGTATGAAAGTTTGTATACACAATCATGGATGTGAATTACATTGCAAAGCTATATACTTAGTAATTAAGATACATTTTTAACAGGAATGAAGGGTTTTTGAATTTTTTAAAAAGTTATTAGTGTTGTGATGTATCTCATACACAGGAGGAACATACAATCTAAGAATAAATCTAAATAAATGATCATGGAGCAAACATCCACACTGCCACCACTCTTAAAAATATATATCATCATCATTTTCTTGCTTTGTTTTATAGCTGAATCAACTAAGCATTACCAAGTATCTTACTATAATTTTGACTGTTTTGCAAAATGAGAAACAGTTTTCAGGAGACAGTCTTATAGGGATAGCTTCTTTTATTCAGCATTTTTATGTGAGACATTTAGATTATGAGTATTTGTTTTGTATTTGGATTTCTTTTATGAGTGGTAGCAATGAGACTCAGGGTTTTGAGTGTGTTAGGTGAATTCTTTATTCCTGACCTATATCCCAGCCCCTTCATGGTCTTTGAAAGTACCTGGTTGCTCATTATTTTTAGATATTTCTGCTATGAGCATATTTTACAATAGGAAATCAATAATATGCATCATTAAAAAGCTGTCACTCTAGGTTGTTGCTTCATATCTATAATGCC
Source organism: Peromyscus leucopus (assembly GCF_004664715.2). Lineage (NCBI taxonomy): Eukaryota > Metazoa > Chordata > Mammalia > Rodentia > Cricetidae > Peromyscus > Peromyscus leucopus. The sequence continues at coordinate 3,087 of NW_023504268.1, forward strand.
AAAACCCTGCAGGGAGAGGCATGGTTGCAAATTCAAGGTCAGCATAGTCTATATATCAAGTTCCAGTGGACTATGTCTCAAAAAAACTTTGCTTCAAAACAAAACAAAACAAAACAAAACAAAACAAAACAAAACAAAGCAATATGCCAGTATCAAATAAATAAGTAAATAGTGATAAAGTAATAGAACAGTGGTTCTCAAGGTACGACCCTTTCACAGGGGTTGCCTAAGACCATCAGAAACCACAGATATTTACATTATAATGCATAACAGTGGCAAAATTACAGTTATGAATCAGCAATGAAAATTTTATGTTTGGGGGTCACCACACCATGAGGAACTGTATTAAAGGGTCGCAGCATTAGGAAAGTTGAGAACACACTGTAATAGAGGATTTACAGTTTCGGTACATGCATGCAGTTTAATATTTAGAATACACTAAATTGAAGGAGATCTATTCACGGGATAGTCTCCACATGTCGTAAGAGACAAACTATTCAAAAGGAGGTGGCTCTAATATACAGAGAAAAGAAAAAGTATATATCCTAGTGTGTTACTTATTTGCTTGTTTTGTTATTTATTCCTATCATGAAATAAATTGGAAAGATACAAAACAAGATGCATCTGAATGCTGTTATTGCCAATGAGTTTTCTTCCTTTTTGGTTTTAGGCTAAAAGTCATGCAGTAATTTTTGGTTTTAACTTTTTTGTTTTGTTTTTGATACAGGCTCTCCAGTATGTATGAAACTCTTCCCTTAATCCCTATATAGCCGCAACTGATCTCACCTTTGAAGAAATTCACCTCTCTCAGCCTACAAAGTGCTGGGATTATGGTCATACACCACCATGCATGGCTTGTGTGAGGTTTTATACTATTTTTGGTTGTTGCTTGTTGTTTTTATTGTTGTTTGAAATGTTGTTGGATAGAACCAAGGACTTGTTACTGCCAGGAAAATGACCTACCACTGATTTACACTCCTATACCCAAAGTGTGTCTTCAGGAGCTTTATTTTCACAACTCTCTATGCTTGCGTCCTTCCATATGCCAAGGAAGAAAATTCTAGAAACAGACTGCTGGATGGTATCCTAGGAATTCAGTTCCTTGAAGCCAATTATCAACAAAATGAGCAGAATGTTACTCCTGGAAACAAAGGTCTGAAGGTACCTCTATTTTTGTTCCTCAAAGAAACATAATTTAGATGCCACATGGTTGTACATTTGTCAGTTACAAATGGTGGTCTCCAGGAACTAGCATGGGAAGTTGCGTCAATGCACATAAAACAGAAGTGCAAGATGGAGAGATGACCCATATGGTGGTTTGGGGTGATAGTGGAAGACTTTCTTTAACCCAACAAAAAGGAAGAATTCAATAGTTAAAAACAGGGAGGAGGAATGCTACTACATGCCTAACATCTTCCCTGAACAGCAAGGTCAAAATGAACATTCTGTTGGAGGCCCGTAATTGGTAGGTGTGGGTTCAGGTAAGTGAAGGTTGAGGCAGGAGAAGACCTCAAAGTCAGTCTGGAGAACATTGAGAGGTCTGGAGTTCTCAGTAGGAGTACTCTGGACAGGGCAATGAGGTTGAGGGAATGTTGCAGGCTGATACCTGAAATGCCTTCTAATGACCAGAGCAATCCTTGAAGGGGCCATATTATTAAACATGATTTGGATAAATAATCCTCAACGAGTTAATTTTTCTGCTACTGAGACTGAAACTAGGGCAATGGATATGTTGGGTAAGCTATGTACCACCGAACTATAACCATAGATTTTTAAAAATACAAATTTATTTTGAGACAGGGTGTGATGGTTAATCTTGCTTATCAACTTGATTGAATCTGGAATCTATTAAAACAAAAATTTCTGTGCAATCCTGAGGGATTTTGTTGAATTTCAATTATATGAAAAAGGAACCATGCTAAATGTGGATGGCACATTCTGGTGGCAACTTAGGCAAAAGGATATGGAAGAAGGAAACTTTTGCTTTAGGCCTGCTTACCTTCACTCTTGCTGGCAAGTTCATCTGTCTAGTTGCTACAGCATTCCTTTGCTGCTACCAGCTTCATTGGCTTCCAATGTAGACCAAAGACCAGCAGCACTCCAGGAATCTCCAGGCCTCCAGTACAAGATTAGGATTACTGAGATGTCCAGCCTCATAGATGGAACAACTATGGGATTCTCAACCTCTCCAGTATTAGACAACCATGGCTGGACTACCAGAACACATTATGTAAGTCAGTCTGATAAATCAACATGTATACATATAATTAGTCTATCAGTTTTGTTCCTCCAGAGAGCCCTAACTAATGCATAATGTACCAAAGTTGGCACTGAATTCCCTAGGTAGTCCAGAAGGCATTCTAGTTTGTTGTTATCTCCTCTCCCTCCCTCCTCTCCTCTCCCCTCTCCTCTCCTCTCCTCTCCTCTCCTCTCCTCTCCTCTCTCTCTCTCCTCTCCTCTCCTCTCCTCTCTCCCCTCTCCTCCCTCCCCTCCCCTCCCTCCCCTCCCCTCCCCTCCCCTCCCCTCCCTCCCCTCCCTTTCCCTCCCTTCCTTCCCTCTCCTCTCCTCTCCGCTCTTCTTTCACAAACTCTTTCCATATAGACTACACTGGCCTCAAATTCACTGTGTAGCCTAGAATGGACAGACTTGAAATGGTATTCCTCCTGCCTATGCCTGCCTACAGCTGGCTAGTATCATGTATTCATAAAAACAGTGCTTAGAAAAACTTAAACACTTGCATTAAATTCTTGGGCTGACGCAGAGGACCCTGGAATTGTCAGGTGAACTAATGCAGACTGTCCTGGAGTAAAAGCTCCCATCATGGAAATCATTCTGTGCTCAACTAATATCAGCAGAGTCAACAACCAGCTATGCATTCCAAGCCACTTTCCCGCCAAACATTCCAAAGAATTAAAAGTGGCAGCAACTATGTTCACACTCAGGTAGGCAAGAAAGACAAGAGAGTGAAAGCAGATCATAGATAAACAGTAGAAGGGACACGCCGTGCACGTTGAAAACAGAAGTTAAACGGTCATAACTAAAAGTGTTTTTTTTTTTTTTTTTCAAATTCAACATTCCTGACTAAAATACCTGATTGAGAGAACATCTTAAGAGGAGCCTGAATGATTCAATATGGTTCAGCTTCAGAGATTTGAGTTTGTAGTTATTGGCTTTGTTGATTCAGGCATGTGGTGAGACATGCCTGTGTATATACATACTGCTGTGTATGTAGGAGGCAGAGGCTCCTCACTTCATGATGGACAGGAAGGAAAGAAAAGGACTCAGACAAGGTAAACATCTTCAAAGGCATACACACTGGTATCTACTTCCTCCAAATACATACCATCTCTTTAAGTGTCCAGAACCTCCCAAAATATCATCACCATTTAGGGAACAATGATTTAATACTTGTTCTGTAACAGGTTCCCAGACTTTAACCAAACTGACTTCATGATGGAAGTATCATTCAGCAAAACTAAGTATGTAGACAGCACCATCGGACAAAACTAAAACAAAGACTTAATCCACCAGAGTCCACAGTTCTGGAAAGTCTCTAAATGTACTACCTTTTCTTTTTGACTTCTGTGGTACTGCTTCCGGCTAACTGTTCTTGTTAACTGAAGTATGTCAACTCATGATATTGTTTTTGTGCTCAAGAGCTCACCTAGAGAAAGGCTCAGGGCTACATCGGGATCCATTACACTCACTGTAGTTGCTGTCAGCTGATAAAGACTTTCTATTGGCTTAAACCATGTCTGAGCAGTCTTCTCTGGTGGATACCCCACAAAGGTTCCTTTGCACAAACAGGTCACATCCAAACTCTAACTGATAAATTAGGGGTGAAATGTACAGATGGTGAGACACTATTCCTAGTCCTTTGAAGGAGAGAAACTCTCACAGGAGGCAAAATGGATGAAGTTTGATGACATTACAATAAGTGAATAAGCAAGTCACAGAGAGCAAGAGAGAGTGCATGGGTCAAAGTAGGTCCATGGACAGCCAACTCAGAGACAGAGAAAGCAGAATGGCAATTTCTGGGGTCCAGGACTGTGAGAAAGGGAGATGACATTCTATGAGGACAGTATGTCAGTTAGGGAAGATGGACAGTATAACAAACCCACACTTTGAATGTTCCTCCTGACATGTAACTGTACAGTTAAAATAGTAAGCAGTAAATTTTGATATAAATAAATATATATGTATATGTGAATGTAGCCATATTAATTAGAGTATACAGAAAAGAAGGATAGAACATGTACTAACCAGTGATGCTATTTTCAAGTAAAATGGTTGCCAGCAGTGTGGCAGAACTTGCGTTGGCTGTGCCAGTGGGGCTGACAGAGGCACCACTCAGCTGTGAACTCTTGGCCTGCTTCGTAGGTCTAAGAATTTGTGTCATCAAATTCCAACTCTCATTGACTTCATCTTCCAAGAATTTTCAGCCAGTAGCAGTTCAGGAACACCTTTGGGGTCTAACCTTAGTATTGAATACACACACACACACACACACACACACACACACACACACACACACAAACACAAACACACATGTGCACGCACAGGAAGGCACACACCATGTAAAAATGTGTTTTATAGAGTCAAGGGTATCACACAGTCAGAGAGAACTTTCTTCCATGTGTAAGTCCCATGAGTTTAATCCCATCATCAGAAAAAATCCTTAATAGGAAGGGAATGAAATATAAACAAACACACTGAAAGGACCAAGCAGACGCCTTAACAGGCTGTCAGTCTTCTCTCAGAGATCAGGCCTCAATTTCAGTTTCCTGAGACTTGAGCAAGCAGTTTCTGGGAGGGCCATGAACAAAAGACATAGTCCTTGCAGTAGCTCCCTTTCTGCATGTACTCTGACTGCTCAAGGTTCAGCCAGTTGTTTACTGTCTGAGTTTCCTCACCAATTTAGAGCTTATGTGCATGGGTCAAGTGAACATGCTAGGCCAGTCAGCCCTCATGGCAGCTCAAAGACAGAGCCTGGGTCTTGTCCAGGCCTGCCCAAAAATGATAACTGTAACCCCTAACCAGTAAATTCAAAGGTTACACACCCTCACCCAATAGTATGATTCAAAGGCTTGTACCACCCTGCTTGTGGTTTTTCCTCTTTAAAACCTCTTACTCTGAGAGCTCAGGGCCGTCCTCCTCCACCCGCTGTGTCAAGTGTTGGATATGGACCAAGCTTGGGCTTGCATGTTATCAATAAACCCCTATGTATTTTGCATCAGATATTGACTCTGTGGTGGTCTTGCTCATGGGTCTCACAACACAGACACAATAAAGCTATTAGTTTTATATCATAGACTATCACTTTTCCCCTCCAGAAATTGGGCCACACACACCCTCTGCAGTTGAACCCTTAGGACAAGGAATTGGTAGGTGTCTACTGTGTCTGTTAGAACATTCAGACTTTGATGAAAAGAAATTCAAGTTTAGCCTCCACTGGCCCAAGCTGACCAGCACCAAGACAACTTCGAACTATGGCTCCAGTCCTGCCTTGTGACTCTTGAAAGATAGATTAGACCAGGCTATATCATGTGTGTGTAACTAACCACTCAACCCCCAGATGTCTAAGAATCAGTAGGTCTCCTTTGTTTCTGGAATTAAAGGCCCTCATTTCAAGGCCTTATCATGATGCCTATAGTAGGATGCTATCTCTTCCACTTGAAGGCCTGAATTTGGTTGCCCATGATCACCAGCTCTTTCTCCTAATAAGGCTCATCTGAGTGTAATTTTTGTGTCATTTCCTTTATGTAAACTTGCAGTTCTATCCGACAACTAAAGATAGAGTGTCCTAGTTAAGTTTTCTGTTGCTGTGAAAACCACCAGGACCAAAGCACTAAGAGAGAAAGGATTTATTGGCTTACAGGTTTCAGTCCACCATCAAGGGAGGCCAAGGCAGGAACTCAAGGTCTGGACCTGGAGGCAGGCATTGAAGCAGAGTCCTCAGAGGAACACTGCTTACTGGCTTGTTTCCTCTGGCTTGTTCAGCTACCTTCCTTATATATACCAGGTTCCTCTGTTTGGAGATGTACTACCCATAGTAGAATGGACCCTCCTATCAATTAACAACCTAGAAAATGTCCCACAGACATACTCACAGGTCGATCTGATGGAGCATTTCTTCAATTGAGGTTCCCTCTTCCTGTGTGTATCAAGTTGTTAACTGACATTAGCCATCACAGATGTGGTACAGCAAAGTATATGACCAGGAAGCAAGAAGGTTTAGAGCAGTTAAATCGTTTCATAGGTTCATGTGGGAATAAAGTATTATTATCCAAAGTCCTATAGTGGAAAGTAATTAAGGCAATACATGACTCACTCCATTTGAGAAAATGCCACCCTAGCAGGACAAAGACTAGTTGCTGGAGTGAAATTGTATGTCAGGTCTGGAGTCTCTGCATACATAAAAATTCTGGCCATCTTATCCTCCACTACTACTTCCATAGACCCAGAGGAGATGTACTTATCCAGGGAAAACTGACAAATACCCCTATTCACATGCTACCTGTGACAGCTTCAAAAATCTTTGGTGTTTACACTTTCATTGTCTGGAAAGAAGATTTTCCTATTAGAATGGAAAAGGCCACTAAAGTGGCAAAGAACCAGCTGAAGAAAATTATCCTAAGGTTTGGTCTCCCCAGTCATTACACAGAGACAACAAACATCCTTTACATCACAGGTAACAGACTCTAGATAGAGGTCCAAGGGCCAAATATTATCTGCAGTCAGCTTGGAGGACATAATCCTCAGGCAAAGGTGAAAGGACTGACCAATCCATTAAACATATCCTAACAAAGGTTGCCAGGAAATCTCTTAAAAATGGAGAAAATTGTAACTCATAACAATTAGAACAGCTCAAATTCTAATACTAAGCATAATCATATGAGTTATTATATAGAATGACATCCTTGTGCTAGATCTAACCTAAGATCCCGAGGCCAAACAGATGACCCAATACATCACAAATGTAGGGAAAATCCAATATGGCAATATAGTAATATAGCAACAAGGTTATACTAACAAAGAACACAGGCCTTGTGTCCTGGTCCTCCCTAAAACTGGAAGTAGGGGTGATAGAACAGTTGTGTTCTCTGCTGAAGGGACTTGATCAGGCAACTCTGAGCAACCCCATGGCTGTCAAAACCCTGCTGACTAGTTTTCATGCTACTGGAAGGTACTCTGATGCTACTGGAAGAGAAAGGCAATCATTAATATCTCCCATCTAAAAACTCTGTGACCACAACAGTGACCTGCCTGTAAGATATCCTACTGGTGCAACTGTAGTGGGTAGCCATTCCAGCTTTGATCTGGAGGTTCCAACCCCACTGAGGCTTCGGTAACTGTCACAACCTACAGGCAGGGCCAAGAGAGGCCCTACAGACCCAAGATCCAGATGTACCATGCTCTCTTGTTTCCTGGACCCTGGACGCTAGAGGTAGAGACCGAGTAGAGTTCTCCAGGGAACACTGCCGGACTGCCCTAAGTCTTCCCCAGACCCTGCAAACCTACCTATCCTTCATTTGTAAGTTATGCCACTAAATAAACCTCCCTTTTAACTACGTGCAGTGGCCTTAATAATTTCACCAATATCTGGTGCTCACGTGGGGCAAATTCCAAAGGCCTGGTGGTTCCCACCCTCAGCCTCCTCTTGGCTGGTGGGTACTAAACCGGCCTGCAAAGTTCCATATAACCAGGGAACACCTACACAGTTCCATTCCCGAAAAAGGAACAGCTAATCCCATCTCAGTTCCCTAGCTTAGCCCCAGACCAGTGAAAAAACCGGCTGTGAGTGAGGTATTCCCCTCCTCCTGAGTGCCGGCTGTGGCTCCTGCCATCTTGACTTCTGCCTTCAGCTGCGGCCAGCAAGGTCGCCAGCAGGCTCAATATGGTGAAATGTATTAAGGCCACTCTACATAGTTAAAGGGAGTTTATTTAGTGGAGTAACTTACAAATGAGGGATAGGTAGGTTGCAGGGTCTGGGGAAGACAGCGCAGTCCGGCAGTGTTCTCTGAAGAACTCTGCTCGGTCTACCTCTAGTGTCCAGGGTCAGGAACTAAGAGAAGGGGGCGCATCTGGATCTCCGGTCTTCAGGGCCTCTCTTGACCCCGCCTTGTAGGCGTGACAGTTACTGAAGCTTCAGTGGGGGTTGGAACTTCCAGATCAAAGCTGGAATGGCTACCCACTACATGCAACAGTGGCACAATTTTTTTTTGGGGGGTTTTCAAGACAGGGTTTCTCTGTGTCATCCTGGTTGTCCTGGAACTCACTCTGTACACCTCGAATTCAGAGATCTGACTGCCTCCCAAATGCTAGGATTTAAGGCATGTGCCACCACTGCCCAGTTAGTGGCACCAATATATGGGAGCAACAAACACTTTTTCATTGGATTTATGGCCCACTCCATGAGAGGGAACTGTACCTGACAATGGTAAAGTGCCAAGAACCAGAGACTAGATAGCTCATGGACCTAGTGGAAAACCTAATACTAATGTTTTGCTAAAGCAATGATTCTCAACCTTCCTAATGCTGCAACCCTTTAATATAGTTCCTTGTGTTGTGGTGACCCAACCATAAATTATTTTCATTGCTACTTCATAACTGTAGTTTTGCTACTGTTATGAATCATAATGTAAATATCTGATATGCAAACCAGGTGAAAGGGTCGTTTGATTCCCAAGGGGTTGCAACCGCACAGGTTGAGAACCACTGTTAAAGGTACATAGACATAAAATAACTCCTGATAGCGTACTGTTATACCTATAGATAGTGCTCACTCAGCCTCATCAGCGAAACATCTGGCAGTATATTGGAATTAACACAGAGACCTGCAACTGAACAATGTGCAGAGAGTAAGAGACTTTGAAGCACTCAATACTAAGTGGGTGTCTTTATCAAAGCCATCATCTCAAGGATCATGAGGAAGAGGATGTGGAAAGATTTAAGAACCAGAGGTATGAATGTCTCCAGGGAAACAGTGTCTGTCAGATACAACAGGACTGATGCACATATGAACTCACAGAGACTGTGGCAGCATGCTCAAGACTGTACAGGTTCAAGTCAGAAGGGATCCCAGCACTAAGGGGGAAGTGGACATGGGTCTACCCCTAACAAGAAGCTATATGCATTTGATACCTGGCAAAGGGAATTTCTTATTTTTCCAATAGAATGTCACTGTGTATATCAACCATACTCCAGGAAGGCTGAGTACCAAAAGTAGTTGGCAAAACAAAATAAACTCAATGTTATTTTGAAAACTTTTTGTTTAATTTTGCTTTGTTTTGGCTTTTTTGTCTTATTGTTACTTGCTTGTTTTGATTTTCATTTTGTCTTTGAGGATTTTGTGGGTTTGTTTCTCTCTCTCTCTCTCTCTCTCTCTCTCTCTCTTCTCTCTCTCTCTCTTGCCTTGAAAAAGATTATGAAGTTTGGTGGTAGGGAGATGGGAAGGAAGTTTCTAGGAGAAACTGGGGGAGGGAAAACATGATCAATATATATATTTTTTAATCTATAATAATGCCAGTTTATTCCTCTGGCTAAGAATCCGAGGCAATTCCAGGTTTACATTCCTTTTTAATAGTTCATACATCAAGAGGTTAGTGCTTTATTGCCTCTACAAGCTGTTTACAAATTAATTTTAATGAACTCCCACTTATTAAAAAATCTGAAGTTCTTTGTGAGACACATACTCATTAAAAATACACATAAGCAAAACAAAATTAAACACACCATATAAAGATAAGCACTGTTAAGTTTTTTGAGATATGTATAATTTACATGTACACACATAATTAGGAATTTTTCTATATATGTGAGCTGATACTAAATATGCTGCTTTTTAATTTGACTTTTAACACTTCCGTGCATAAGTGTAAAACTTTCCCATGATAAACAAACGTAGAAAATGGAGTCAAAATCAAAATCCAACAAGATGCTGATAACAACAAAACTACTAAAGAAAATACTCCAGGTAGTTAGAAGTAAGATGAAGTTCAAAGGTACATTAGGAAATTCTAAGAGAAAAAAGCAGCTGCAAGACTTCAATCTCAGAGAAGAAAAGGTTTCAAGACCTGAAGCTCAAAGGGTAAGGACGGCTTCGGAATGTCTTTGCTTCTAATGCATCCACAAACTTGTTTCTTACTCTTTGAATTTCTTCCCTTATCTACTCCTCTATCACTTCTTCAGGGTCCAAATGTTGTGGGAGTGTCCTCTTAGTTTCTGGGACTGGCTGAGTAGGCTCTTCTCTAAAGCTTCCAGCTGCTTCTTGCCGCCCTCCCCTACTTTCACCAGAAGCCTGAAGATTTCCTCCTGCCTGTTGTGGTGATCTTCTGAAGGATGGCCTTCATCAGCCTTTGGGTGTGTTCTGGGCTGTTCCTTCATTCTCTTCATAAGACTTCTCTCTTTGAATAAATTAACCCTGTAGGTATCTGAGACTTTTCTCTGTTTTCCGCACCTCGATTTATGTCACACCCAAAAGATAAAGAGTCCTGGAAGGAGCTGGCGCACTCACTCTTCTCTAGCAGGACTGAGTTGTTACTGAGGAACTAGTCCTGGATTATAAGGTGATCAAATAATTTGTATGAAAAAATTTTCAATTAAAAAGTCAGAGAAGGGCTTGGGTGGTGTGGTGCACACCTTTAATCCAGCACTTGGGAGGCAGAGGCAGGTGATCTCTGTGAGTTTGAGGCCAGCCAGGTCTACAGAGCTAGTTCCAGGAAAGTCAGGACTACACAGAGAAACCCTGTCTCAAAAAACTAGAAAAATAAAAAATAAAAAAAGGGCTACAGAACCAGACAGAGTTTCAAAATATGAAACACAAATGACTGAGAAATACTTTCAATGGTCATCATCTTTAAACCAAATTATTACAAATTAAAAGCAGTTTGTGGTTGCAATCTACCAAGTCAGAAATGGCCAAGATCAATAAAAGAAAAGACAGCTCATCTGGTGAAGATGTGGTTTAAGGCGAACACTACCCACTGGTAAGAGTGTAAACTTGAACAGTCACTGTGAAAATCAGTGTAGGTTCCTTAGGAAGCTGAACTAGATCTACTCAAGATCCAGCTATACAACTATTGGGCACATACCCAAATGACTCTACATCTCACTATAGAGATATTTGCTTATTCATGTTCACTGATGCGCTAATCATAATAGCAGAAGGTGAAATGGTTTAGATATCACCAACTGATGATGAAACTTAAAATGTCATACATTTACACAATGGACTGCTATTCAGCTGTTAAGAATAATGAAATTTGTAGGTAAGTAGATAGAGCTAGAAAAAGTCATCCTGAGTAAGGTAATCCAGACCCAGAAAGGCAATATTATGTTTTGTCTTATATGTGGATTATAGTAAGCTTCTTGTCTGGACTGCCAGCCCAAAAATAATGACACAGAGATTTATTACTAATTATGAAAGCTTGACCTTACCTTAGGCTTTTCCACAACTAGCTTATAACTTAATTAACTCATTTATTTATTTATTTTTCTATTGCTTTTTTATTAAGAAATTTTTTATTCATTTTACATACCAATCACAGATCCCCCTCTTCCCTCCTCCCGCCTCTCCAGCCTACCCCCCACAACCCACCTCCCATTTCCTCCTACAAGAAGGTAAAGCCTCCCATGGGGAATCAGCAGAGCCTGGTACATTCAGTAGTAATTCATATTTTTAATCTATGTTCTTCCATGTGGCTTTTTTTTAAAACCACTTCTCTCTTTCTGTACACCTGACTAGTTCCACATCTCCAGGCATCTCCCTGTTGTAATTAGCGCACCTAGATTTCCTCCTCCTCTTTCTCTCTGTCCCCGGACATCCCACCTGTCTCTCCTGCCTAGCTGTTAGCCATTCAGCTCTTTATTAAATCAATCACAGCGACACATCTTCACATAGTGTGCAAATATTCCACAACAGTGGATGTTAGCTTTTAAGCCTTAGATATGTGTGTTTCAATCAGAATAGCCACAGAGGTTAGTTAAGTAGTAACAGACAGGGATAGAAGAGGGGACGGAAATAGAATATAGTGTTATAAATGGATAAAGGAGAAATTAGACTATAAAGATTAAATGGTGAAGGAAATGGAAGGACAGGGTAGAGGAAGGAATATGGGTAGGGACAACTAACACTAAAGACATTTTGAAAATCGAAACCTACTACAGTAGAAGCTTCCTAAAATATATACATGTGTAAAAAGAATTTATATGGAGTCACCATTTGATGTGGGGAGACAATACCACAACTAGACATCTTATACACCAAGTAAAACCTCCAGTGATATGAATGAGTTACATCTTGTTGAGCCGTTGGACAAAGGGATACCAAGGAAACCCAAAAGCACCTCAGAGTACTGCCAAAGGATATTGGCTACCCCCCACAACCTGAAAATAAGGCCCTATTGCTGAAGATACCACTTACTTACGCCATTGAATGTGGAAGAATTGAGCTGGTACACAAAGAGAAGCTTCACTTCTACTGACTAGCACTCATGGTGCTATAAAGTACATTGCACAGCACCGGAGGATAAAAGTAATCACCAATATCACCCTCTATAAACCCTTCTACTTAACAGAGTGACCTGCCTGCAAGATACACTGGTTCAATAGTGTCACAAATTTTATGTGAATAACTAACCACTTTTTGATGGGATTTAAGGCCCATTTCATGAGAGGGAACCAATACCTGACACTGCTAAAGTGGCCAAGAACCTGTGACTAGACAGGTCATGGGCCTAGGGAAAAACCTACTACTATTATTTTGCTAAAAGAAAATAGCAACAAAAATGTCTCCTGATAATATTTATATCCATAGATCAGTGCTTCACTTAATCCTCATAAGAGAAGCTTCTTAAAGTACATGAGAATTAACACAGAGACCGACAGGTGAACAATGTGCAGAAAGTGAGAGACTTTGGAGCACTTAATCCTATGGAATATCTTCATCAAACTCCACCTCTAAGGATCAGGGATCTATGAGGAAGAGGAAAGGAAAGATTCTAAGAGCCAGAGGTGGTGGATGACTTCAAGAAAACAGTGTCTTCCATAAAGAACAGGACTGCAACTGCTAGAAACCTTGATCCTGGTGCTCTGTGCATCCTGTGCCTTGCCATGGCTGACAAGGTAATCAAAGATCAGATTGCAGAGTTAAAGAATGCCTTATCTTTCTTTGATGAGGATGGAGATGGCATCATTACTACCAGGGAGTTGGGGTCATGGTGTGATCTCTGGGGCAGAACCCAGCTGGGGCTGAACTCTAGGACATGATCAGTGAGGTGGATGTCTATGGGAATGGATCATTGACTTCCCAGAGTCTCTGACTGTGATGGTCAAAAATTATGAAAGAAGCAGTGGGGGTAAGGAGGAGATCTGAGAGGCCTTCTGTACAAGGATGGAAATAGCTATAGCAGTGTTGCTAAGCTACATCACTTATGATGAACTTGGAGGAGAACTTGACAGATCAGTGAATGAATTGATCCTAGATGTTGACATGGATGGAGACAGCCAGATTGAAGGGACTGAAGTAGCACTGCCTTGTCATGATCTTGTTCTAACTCCACTTTGTGTCTGCTCAGGAACTTTTTGCAAATCTCTAATCCTTGGCAACCTCATCCACCTTGGCAACACATTTCAGTCTTCCTGTGACCCTGACCATGGTCCAAATGTATAACACCCAAAAAACCAGTTTCCAAAATGAATACACAAAGTTCCCCAGACCTATACCTGACATAATGTCATTTTGTTTTTGTCTTTAAAAGCTTCTGTCTCTCAATGCTATGAGTTTTGGAGCAAGAGCCTGCTCTCTGTGCTGACTAATACAATACTCTGTTTGGGCCTTCTATGTATGGTGGTCTGGAACTTTCTCACCTGGACTTGGAGCCCCAGTGAGATTACCCATGCATATGGAACTCAGCTTCATACTGGAGCTCCTCAGTCAGTGGAGGATGCAGGAGGTGCCACCTGAAGATGTTCCAGGGATGACTTCTGTGTTCCCAGACACCAAAGTGGATTGATTCTTCCTGATTCTTCTAGGAGATAAGGCTGTAAACCAATTCTGTTCTGGCTAAGGTGGATAGGCTTCTTGAGGAGCCCTCTTCAAGTTAAGGAGAACCAGCCTGCTGAGGGTTCTTCCTAAGGTTTGGGAAGGAAATGCCTGACAAGGAGCCTTCCTGGTCTTCTCATGCTATATTGGGATGCAATAACTGAGGACCAGTTTTCTGATTCTGTCTCCCATTAGTTTATGGGAGACATGGGGTTTGGGTGGATGGCCAGATAGATTATTGTGTGAGTGACTGTGGATATATTCTGGGCAGGTTATGCTCAGAGGATGTCATCCTTGTTATTGGTGTCTCAGTTTCATCTTGTCGCCTTTGGTTGTCTGTCTTGAGGACAGGAAAGATGATCTGTCCTCCCAGCTCACTTTGACTTACTGGTGGCCAGAAGTCAACCTGGGGTATAACCTCACTTAAGAAGAGATCCATGCACTGCCTTTGTCACCTGTTACATGAGTGGTGCTAATCCCTTGTGGGATTATATTGACAGCTCCAGTAAACTCTGTCTCTGATTTTGTTTGTTTGTCCTCCACAGACTCCCCACCTATCTGTTCCCTTTCCCTCCCAGGCTCTCTCCTTATTTGGTCCTTCCTCAATCATTTCTTTATCTGCTTCTCCCAGGTTCTCCACCCCTCAGAGTTTCCTCTCAACCCCTTTCATTGCCGCCACTCACCTCCTGATTATGGTGTCACCAAGACCCAGAACATAGTCACCTCCAGTCCCCTTCTCCCAGAGGACTCCCCTGTCTGGTTGGAGGGAGTTATATAGTCTCACAGCCTGGCCCTGCATGATAAGGTCCCAGCCAGGGCAAGATATCTGTGATGTAGGGCACATGGTGGTTGTGGAGACACTGGAGCAGGATCTGTGAAGTGCGCAGGAGCATAGCAGCCTCCTCTTTATCTTCACAGAGAGCCCAGGCATCCAGGCAGCCTTGCCAGCTGGCAGCTCAGGACCCTATCTCATTGTGGCCAAGAGGTGTATGGCCAGTTTTTCTGTGTGGGAAGGGTTCCTCCAGCTGCATTTCTTGGGCAGAGAGACTGAGATAAAAGCTATGCTGGATCCTTTCTATTGGGTCTCCAAACCTGCTTCCTCTAACTCACATAGGATGATAGTCTTTCTGGTTTGGGATTCCTTGCCTTATGCCTGTGGTCTTCCATTGTTTCTGCCCCTCCCCAAGCCTGGATACTGTTGCTTTTGTTTCTTTCTCAGTTACAGAGAGCAAATGCCTTTGGGGTAGGAAATATTATTTAAAAAATATTGTCATATGCTGTTTTAGCTCACTGAAAAGCTGGCTCTGGAGATGAGACTTGGTCCACTCACTTCAGAACCAAGCATGTTTTTCTCAGCTTTCCTTTCAAAGCTCCTGTCGGGTCAGACTGGCTTCTTGACTCTGTGACAGGTAGAAAAAAGAGTAGACACTGTGCCCTTGAAAACAGCTAATGAGATGCTTATACATAAAAGGGATTTAAAAAAGACCCTCTGTTTAAAATGGCTCAATAATAACTCCAGCTGTGACTGTTCAAATAATCATAGGTGGGCTTGTTAAATGTTAATATTCCTTCAGAAACAGATGAATCGACAAGGCCAGTGGACTTCACCTTAGTATCCAGTCCTCCTGGCTTGTATGTAATTAGGTTTTTTTAAAAAATATTTTATTTTATAATTAATTTAATTTTACATATCAGCCACGGATTCCCCTGTCTCTCTCCTTCCACCCCACTCTCCTCCGGGTGCCCCCCCCCCCCCCGTAATCCAACCCCATTCCCACCTCCTCCAAGGCAAGGTCTCCCTGGGGATTCAGCCCAGTCTGGTGATTCAGTTGAGGCAGGTCCAGTCCCCTCCTCCCTGTCAAGGCTGAGCAAAGTATCTCAGTATAGGCCCTAGGTTCCAAAAAGCCAGCTCATGATAATTAGGTTTCAATTATATGAGGCCTCAAGGTTTTGTGAGAAGCTAGTGTGTACACCCTGAAAACTAAGAATGGAGAGGGAGTCAACCTATGTAGCTATGGGAATGCTATGATATATACTGAGAAAAGGCCCCAGATATTACCAAACACTCCCCCCACACTTTGTGGAAAATTTCTTACAACAAATAGTAGATTTGTTTGTTAATGTTATTATGCTCATGGTATTAAATTTTTTTAGTCAAGAAAATTTGTATATACAGGTTAAGATGGCTAAATGCAATTACGGATGTTTAGCTCTACCATACTACTTGGTTCTTATTTAAAAAAATAAATGTTTTCCTCATTCAAGATTATCTATATTTTTGAAGCTCTTTGCTGAAATGTCAAAGTTCTCTGTTTGTATCTTTAAAGCCATAGGACAGGGCAAGGTAGATATTAAAAAGTGATAAAAGCCTAAACAGAAAAGTTGTCTAAAACCCCACAAAAGGTTAATATTTAAAAGTACGTGTACAGGCAGTCATAATTTGCTAAAAATCATTTTACAGTTTGGATTCTAAGAAACATAGATATGAGAGAAAAATGTTTAAAAGAATGAGGTTATATTTTTGGTAAAAAGGGTTAAAAAGAAAGGATAATATTTTGAATAAGGATGAATTTTGTATGATAAACTAAGATTTTTGTCCTAGAAATAAAAATGAACAGATGAGGACAAAACCAAGCTGCAGAAGGTATGACTAAGTTACAAGTTAATGGAGGCCATGACTTAAGGATGATATATGTTTGGTGATTTAGAGTTACAAATTCCTGATGGTGTAATGATCTGTTCATGGTAACAAAAATTGACTTAAAAATATATGCCTAATTGAGATAATCACTTATGTCTTTGCTAACTTTCTTAAGCTTTAACCATTTGAAGAAGTTAAGTCATAACAAAAACTACAGTAAAAATTATGTATGTAAATTAAAAGTTCTATTATTAATTAATTTAGATCTTATAAAAGTATACTATAAAATTGATTTTTAAATGTGGCTCTCAGTTTCTCCATAGACTATATTTCTGGTTTAAAGTTTATTTTGGTATTAAAAGAGCTTCAGTTAAAAAACTGAAAATTTAAGGATCAAATCATAACAGGGATAAATTATAAATGCTAATCTTATAAGAGTTACTTATTGTGAATTCTTAAAAAAAGGGTAATTAAGACATACAAATTATCAGTCACCTTATAGTGATCAAACATTTTTAATGTGCTCAGAATTATGTTTGTAGCCTCACTAAGTACAAATGTAAATGTTGTCAAAGATAAGCCTAAAGCAAAGAACTCAAAACACGTGTTTTTGGAGTCCACACAGCAAAGAAGTATAGACCTCAAATGTCAGTGTTGCTGAAGTTGGGGAGCTTTGTCTATACCTGCACATGCAGTAATGTGGTGGTATTGTGTTCCCAAAATATTGTGTACCTTAATAAACTTATCTGGGTGAGAGAAACAGAAAGCCACTAGTTAGGCAGTGATAGCACACGCCTTAATCCTAGCATTCCAGAGGCAGAAATCCATCTGGGGTCTCTGTGAGTTCAAGGCCACATTGGAAACAGCCAGGTATGGTGACACACGCTTTAATCCAGGAAGCAAGCCTTTAATCCTAGGAGTGATGGTAGAAAGCAGAAAGGTATATAAAGGCGTGAGGACCAGAAACTAGAAGCATTTGGCTGGTTCAGCATTTGGCTGGTTAAGCATGTGATGGTTAAGCATTTGGCTGGTTAAGCTTTCAGGCTTTGAAGCAGCACAGTTCAGCTGGGATTCATTCTGGATGAGGACTCAGAGGCTTCCAGTCTGAGGAAACAGGACCAGCTGAGGAACTGATGAGGTGAGATAGCTGTGGCTTGTTCTGTCTCTCTGACCTTCCAGTGTTCACCCCAATAACTGGCCTCAGGTTTGATTTTTTAAATAAGAACTTTTAAGATTCCTGCTACACAGTACAGTATTCACTTGTACTGTTTAAATGCAGGCTAATAAAAACCAAACACAAGGAAATCACTGCCATATTAGGTAGCATGAGTGACAGATATTACTCTTTCCCCCCCAAATCTCTACTGGACCTCTTGCTTGAGAAGGCTATGTGAGCTTGGCTACTGGGGCAAAATTCTCCGAAGTTGTGGGTAGGCTTGGTGCAGGAGAACTTGGTATCCCAAGCCTGCGGCAGAGTTCCCTATGGGGGAAGTTGTGCTCCCCTACCTGGTACAGGAAGCTTCAAGGGTGGAGTTACTGGAGTAAAATTACCCATAGCTGTGGATGGGGTTTGAGCAGGAGGCCATAGTGGCATAGTGCTTATAGTGAGGTCCTGAGTAGTATTGGCATGCCTAACTAGAGCTAATGACTTATTTTTGAAAACTGTTTTTTTTTAATAAGTATCATTGGGGACTTTCTTTCAACATATTTCAATATATATAGAGTTAGTATACAGTAATACTTCACTGTCAATATCTACAAATGGTTACTGAATGTGTTTCCTAAATATGTAGGAGTTTTTCCTTTTCATTCCAGCTGTATAATGACATTGACTGTCCAACACACATGGATCTTTCTCCACATTTCTCTCTGATAAGGTGTTAGAAGGATTAGAAGCTATGAAAGAAATGGATGACAGACAGATCTGAATCTGTCAAGTGGGTCTTAGCCATGGGCTTTAGAGGTCCACTAGCAAACACATCCTACCCACAAATCCTGAAAAAGAAAGTAGATGACAAAAGAAAGCAAAGACAGCTGTCATGCTCCTCAAACATTAATGGCTGAAAACTTGGTAGGTGAGGTCAATAATGGTTTAGAATTTGATGACACAATGAGATTCTCAGGCTTGTGAAATAGATCAGTAGTGTTCCAAGAGCTCACAGTTGACTGATAAGCCAGCAACAAGCTGTGAAAGACATGTAAGGAAAGCTGTGTCCTCATTAGCTTTGATGGTCCAGATAGCTGACTGCCCTGCCATGTCACCTATCATTGATTGAGTTGAAGACAGCATCACTGGTTAGTAAAGGATCCATCTATCTTTATTGTATACTCTGGGTAATATGGTTAAGTATACATATCAATATTTACCACTGACATTTCTAAGTGTCTGTAGCTATAAATACATTCACAGTGATATGAAACTGCCACCACTGTCCATTTTCACCACTGAAATGCTGTCCTCATTGAATGCCATCTCCTTTTTTTCTCTGTTCCAGCTCCTAGCAACCACCTTTCTACTTTTAAGTAAGTTTTTGAGTTGATGACCCCAGGAACCTCCTTAGTGGAATGGCATGGTGAATGACCTTGTATAATGGTGTTATAGTTTGGGTGTGACCTGTCCATGAAAACAGCTCATGTGTTAAATTATTGGTTCCAAGATAATAGTGCTATTATGGTAGGATTGAACTCTTAAGGAGATGATATGTAGCAGTAGGAAATAGATACCAGGAGGTGTGCTTTCAAAAATTTTACCACATCCTTGGTCCTTCTCTACTTCCTATCCATTATAAAATCAGTAGCCTCTGCCTCCTGTTTTCAATTCAAATACCCAAATCAATACAGCCAAGGACTATAAACTCAAATCTCTGATACTGAGCAAAAACTAAATAATTCATTCTTTAATCTGTTCTCATAATCATTTGGGTCACAGATATGGGAAGCTAAGCAACACAGAGGCTTTGGAGTTATGGGCACTCAACTTAATGTTTTATTTCTTGACATTACAATGATTTGAAAGATAGACAAGGTTAACAGAAACCATACTTCCCAAGGCTAACAATATGTAGGTGAATCCCTCCTCCTCTTTCTCTCCCCTCTCTCTCTTTCATGATGCTTGGCAGTGGTACTCTTTGTCTCTGTTCTGAGTCATTTCTGCCTCACTATGCCTGTGTCTTTTCCCTCTAATTCTTTAATGAATGGTAAGTATCTTAGGTTATCTGTTGCTGTAATAAAACATCATGACCAAAAGCAACTTGGGAATGAAAAGATTTGTTTCATATTACAGCTTATAGTTTATCATTCAAAAACATCAGGGCTGGAACTCCCTGATGGCTGCAGGAGCTGATGCAGAGGCCATAGAAGAATGCTGCTTTACTGGTTTGCTTCCCATGGCCTGTTCAAACCACTTTATTATACCATCCAAAAACATCTGACCAGGCATGGTACTGCTGTCAGTGGGCAGGCCTTCTGACATCAATAATTAATCAAGAAAATGAAGTACAGACTTTTAGCACAGATCTTATGAGGTTATTTTCTCAGCCAAGAGTTCCTCTTCCAAAATGACTCTAGAATGTGTTAAGTTGACATAAACATAACATAAAATCAACCAGGACAGTAAGGAAATGCTATCCAAAATCTGGCTGTCTGATTGCAAGTTTTCTTCTACTGACACTTTCTGCCTTCATAAAGAGCTCCAGGTTACCATGCTTTTGATTTATCTGGGCATATTAACAGGCATAGAAAGGTGTGTATGTATGCAATCTATGTTAGGTAGGGCATAAAATACTCCTGGTTTGTAGGATTGACACCCTATAGTGGATCTGCCCCTTATTGTCAGCCCACGTGTGCCTATAACTGTATATATGTTTATGTGTTCTCTCTTCTCTCTCTCTCTCTCTCTTCTCTCTCTCTCTCTCTCTCTCTCTGTATATCAGGTTTCAATTTGATGATTGGATCAACGTCATGGCTGGTGTCTTTGCCTCACTCCTTGATTTCACTATTTTTTATGTCATGATACTTTATGCCACCGTATTCATTTGTTTATTACTCATTTATTAATATTGGTATTTATTTTTTTTCAGACTGGGTCTCATTATGCTTCCTGAAAGGCATGAAATTCACTACATAGGTAATATTGGTCTTGAAGTCAATATTAAAGATGGTGCTATGTTTATCGTCTTTATGGTTAAATGTTTGTGTCTAAACTTTATCATGTGTCTGCACCAACATTCAGAATTGCAACTGTTAGAGGGTGCATGCATCCATCCAGTTGTCAGTAATATTGCTATAGGACTCTTCTATGAGTTTGTATAGATCGTACTTCCAGGAGTAGATCTCCAGGGAAAAAGCCTGGATCCTCAAACACAATCAGTTCTTTCTTCAGGTATTGATCTTGCAGAGTGTACTCTCCATATCCAAAGAGGTCACCCTATTCTGTTTGTATTTCTTTTGAGTTGCCAGTGTTCACTGTCATCATGGTCTTACTCAACAAATCTGTCAATATCCAAGTAGAGGATTTTGATTTGGCTACCATAGCATGGCTCTTTTGCAATACCTCCATGGACCTTCCACCGTGGTGAGTGTGGTACTTAGATAATGCCATTATCTTTTACCCTTGCATGGCCTTTGTGGGAATGCAGAGAGCCTGCAGTTACCACCAGGCGACAACTGCAGCAATGCCAGAGTTTGTCACTGATACACCTACCAGGATACCTTCATCCCTTTGTATATTTGTGTAGCTCAACACCAGCTACTGGCCTCCACCATTCTTGTGATGAATGGACAGTCTCCCTCATTTTTGCTTTTCCAAATCTGTACACAGGGAGATTACAAAAGAATGTCACTTACAATCCATTTGTCATTTCAGCAGTTCTGAACATCATTGTCAGCAGCTTTGTCTTCCTTGCTGTCTTATGCAATTGTTCCTCTGGCTTATACAAGGAAGGCATAGCCTTTCCACCATCTTTCCATAAACTTTTATACCCATCTACTCAGAAAGTTGGAATTGCCAATGTAATGGCAATGAGTGACAATGTAGTGGCAACGATCAGCCTGTCACATCATCCTCTGAAACCAAGGTAAAACAAAAACAGGCCTATTTACAATATCATGATAAGAGAATCCCCATGATATCTTCCAAAATTTCTTAGGGTTGACAAGATTGTTGGTCAGAATCTTCCTATATATAGTACTGAACATTTCCGTATTTCTTCTGTATCCTCCTTTCTTTGAACCTTTTAATAGACATTCTTTTCCCCAAAGTATTTTAGAGTTTATTCTTCCCATTATATCTTTTTATCCCAATAAACCAATTTTAATTCTCTAAAACTGGACAGTTCTTTGCCTGAACACACCATACTTTTAAATCCTTAATGATGTTTCCCTGTTAGCAATCATTAAAGTCGGTTTTGGATTATTTGATAACAAATCCATGGCAATACATATTTTATCCATGTGTACTTCAATATGCTTTTATTCTGTAATGCTTTTAGAATTCAGGGCATTAGAGCAGGCAGGCTCAGTCCTTGATGGCTGTTTTGCTTTTGGCAGCCACAATGTTGCTCAGTTGTTCTTGCTTTATAAAGGGGAGGGACATATTTCTCTATTCTTTCATTTAGGGCCTGTTTTAGTCAGTTGTCTGTCACTGTAAAAGACACCATGACCATGACAACTCCTATAAAAGAAAGCATTTAATTGAGGCTGGCTTACAGTTTCAGAGACTTAGTTCATTATTGTTATGGTGGGGAGCGTGGTGGCACACAGGCAGACATGGTGCTGGAGAGTAACTGAGAGTTACTCTGGATCTGTAGGCAGCAGCAAGGGGAGACATTGGGCCTGGCTTGAGTATTTTGAAAGCCCAAAGCCCACCGCAGTGCTATACTTCCTCAAACAAGGCCACATCTACTCCAATAAGTCCATACCTACTCCACCAAGGCCACACCTCCTAATGCCACTCCCTAAGCATTCAAAATATGAATCTATGGGGACCATTCTTTTTCAAACCACCACAGGGCCCGATTGGTTCTTGAAGACTTCCACCAGCTCCTTGGTACATAACCTGCACAATACTGTAATGCGTAGTTTTGTGTTCATGCTTCCCACACTATGAGTGAGATTGTTGAGCTGCGATTATGCCCCATCTTGAAGATGTTTTTGGTCACCCATGGGCCTTGCTTGTTGCAAGGACTATGGTCAGAGGGAGTTCAGAGCCCTGGATGCTACAACAAAAGGTGCAACATCCATTTGAAAGGATAAAGTGATTGCTCTTCTACAATGACATTGCTGCTACCACACCAAACATGCTATCCATTCCTTTCCTTCCTCCCTTACACTCTTCCTTCCTTCATTTTGATTTTATTTGTTTGGAGACAGGAATCTCATTGTGTCAATCAGACTTGTCTTTGAAATATAAGTCTTAGGGCAGGGTAAATGTGAAGGAAATTCAAATTAACTAAAAGCAGAAAGAAAAGTGCTGCACAAGAGAGATTAAAGCGTACCCAATAGAACTATGCAGGGTTTTCGAAGAAGAGTGTAAATTACCTTTTTCTTTTTTTTTTTTTTTTTTTTTACTTTCTTTTTCACAGTGAGTTTATAGAGGATTTCAGTGACTCAGCTTATAACTCTAAAGGCTGCTTTCTTAGTTTTGGTTACTATTCTTATGATGAAACAAGCAAGGTGGGGAGGAAAGGGTTTATTTGGCTTATGATTTTACTACCATAGTCCATTACTGAAGGAAGTCAGGACAGGAAAACAGGGCAGGAACCTGGAGGCAGGAGCTGATGCAGAGGGCATGGATGGGTGCTGCTTATGGCCTTGCTCCCCATGGCTTGCTCAGCCTGCTTTCTTATAGAACCAGGACCAGCCCAGGGATAGTTCTACCCACAATGGGCTGGGCCTTCTCCCATCAATCAATAGTTAGGAAAAATGCTCTACAGGCTTTCCCACAGCCCAGTCTTATTGGAGATTTTTTTGGAGGTTGAGGTTCCTCCTCAGGTGACTCTTGACTGTGTCAAGTTGACAAAAAATTAGTGAATACAGTTGCTAAAAAACTACCACCCTTTCTAACATTGCCCAAGGAGTGTAATTTGCAATAATGTCTAAGAATAAGAATTCTTTTCACTGTACATAATCATAAGGTGTATGAGAAAAAAGGAGTGTTGAGAACATAAGATTATACATAATTTTAGCACTAAGTAAGACAGCCTAATTACTGTCCTTGAGGTTCTTGACTGAAGTGCCTCTGGGAATGTATACTGGACCAGTGAATACATTTTGTTTATTGACTTTGAGAAGATACCCTTGGAAAACATATTTTTCTTAGCGGGACATTTGGACTGTACCAGTGATATTTGAAGTTTCCTTCCTAACATCCAGCCTGTCATCTTCCCAGCATAGGTGCAGAGGATCTCATGAGGTGCTGTCCCTTGTTGAGATTACTCTTGGTGGTTAATGGCTGTTGGGAAGAGAAGTCATTTTTCTTCAGGAGTGAAGCCACTGTTAAGTTGATCATGCTCTAGTAAATAACCCCATGCAAGCAACCCTAACTTAATTCAGTTAATTAAAAAAAGAAAAAGAAGACACAAATAGGAGAGAGATGTGTTAGGCAGAAAGGTTCCAGATGTGAAGGAATGTGGGGAGTGGATGTGATGAAAATACATGACATACATGCATGAATTAAAAAAAAAAGATTAACCATATTTTTAAAACAGAAAATTTACACTTTAGAGGGATGAAGCAGGCTGGAGCAGAGGGGAGATTCTGTAGCTCAGTGTCAGTAGAATTCACATGATCAGGGAATTTTTTGACATATTGCCTGGGTTTTTTTGCTCACAAGCATGGGGCAGACTTTCTGGCACATTTACACAATGTGGGCTTTCTCACACATGCTCTATTTACTACATACAGCTCTGAACACAACTTCACACATCTCTTGTCTCATTATCATCCTGAGTCTCTACCCAGGGGTGTTTGTTTTAGTGTCTCCTGGATCATATGGCCCAACCAGGAAAGCAGACTGCATAGCAGTCCTGGACCTGTTGAAAAATCTTATCCTGTTCCAAAACCAACTCTCGGTGCCAGTTTCTGTTATAGCTTGCTTTCTCTTGCTGTGATAAATTCCATGACCAAAATCAACTTGGGGAAGAAACATTTTATGCCACCTCACAGGTTACAGCCTTTATTAGTTACTCTTTTGTTGGTATGATAAACACCATGACCAAGGAAACTTATAGAAGAAAAAGTTTGTTTGGACTGATGGTTCATAGGGGTAAGAGTTCATCATGGTGGGGTAGTATGGCAGCAGACAGGCATGGTGGACCACAGTAGGAACATGAAAGAGCAAACTGTAAGTGGTATGAGGCTAACTTTCAAAGCCCACTTCTGGTGATGTATGTCTTCCAGCAAGCTGAACCTCTTAAATCTCCCCAAATAACATCAGTAACTAAGGACAAAGTATGCATATGCCTGAGGCCATGGGACATTTATCATTCAAGCTACCATATTCCACTTTCTGGCTCCAGTAGACTCATAGCTATGTCATGCAAAATACATTCAGTTCAACCCCCGCCCCCATAGTCTTCAACAGTATCAACACTATTTAAAAGTCTAAAGTCTCTTACAATTTCTTAGCTGTAATCCCTTATAAATTCAAAATGCAAATTGCATACTTCCAACATATAACAACATATTACCATTCCAAAAGAGAGGAATGGAGGCCTAGTGAGGAAATATTGAACCAAAGCTAGACAGAACCCAGCAGGGCAAACATCAAATCCTAGCTCCATGTCCAGTGTCAATGGATGGCTCTACCCCTCCACCTTTGTGGCCTATAGTACATACATTTCTCTTGGACTGGTCCCATCCCCGTATGCAGCTCTGGCAGCCTTGCCCTTCCCCATTCCCTCTTCCTTGCCCAAACCATTAGATTTCATTCCTAAAGCTAGCCACCAAGGTCTATTCTCCTATTTGGCCACTTCCTTCTCCTGAGGCTGAATACCAAGATTCAGCTATCAAAGTATTGACATCCAGCAATCAAAGCCCCTTTGGCTTGCTCAAGTAACAAGCCCAATTAAAATCAAACACTTCATCCTAACACAAGGATTTCCCCTGTGTACCTTTATGAACTGCCATTTGCCTATGGCCATGTCTGTATCCAGAGGCAGACCTTTGTCTCTCCAGGGCAAATATCACCCTCCATCCCTGTTCCTTTCCCTTCTTCTTTGTTGTCCTCTGTCTCCTGTCTTTGTCTAAAATTCTCTGTCCTTTGTCCCTCTGGGGCAAATAAATCTCCTTTGTGCTGAGAACTTGGTCTTGGGGTGTCCTGAGCTAATAACAAGATCCTTTCACTGTTCCTTTTTACCTTTCTGCTCAGGCTCATAGTAGTATTCCCTCTCTCCATTTTTAACACTTTGACTTATCCTTTTAGTTGAGCTAGAGGAAATGTCCTTAAGGAACTTTTTACACCATCACTCTTACCCATCATGTGGCTTCTTCTATCCATCTTTTCTGCTCTTTTAACATGTGTTGACAATATGTTCCCACACTGGCTCTTAAAGAGATGGTCTTTAGTAGCTGATAGGTAGGAGTTATGCAAGAAGTGCAATCTATGGAACAAAGACTATTAGAAGGAAAACTCATATTGTGCATAAATGCTGTTTCTTTGAGCAATGAAATTGGAGATGCCCTCAGAGCTCTGTTTCAAGCTATTACATTCTATTTATTTGTAGATAGTTGACTTCAAGGAACTGAATTCCCTTGTGTCCCATCTTGCAGTCTATTCTTGGAATTTCTTCTGGGGCACCAGGAAGGACACATACTTAGAAAGTACCTGAAAATAAAGTCTATGAAAACATACTTTGGGGCAGATCAGTGGCAGAGAAATTTCTAGCACACACAAGTCTTGGGGTTCTATCCATGCATCAAATAACAACAAATGAGTAATATAAAACCTTCCCAAAGCCATGCATGGTGGTACAGACCTATAACCCCACCACTTAGGGAACTGAAGCAGGTAATTTTCCTTTAGTGTCACATTACCCGGGGCTAAACAGGAATTTCAAGGAAAGTCTTTTGTACAGAGAGAGCCTTTCCCCAAAATAGATAGATAGATAGATAGATAGATAGATAGATAGATAGATATAGAAAATAAATAAATACCACAAAAACATTGATAGAATTTTAGACTAAAACACAAAAAGAGAAATCATGAGTAATCCCAGCATTCAAATGTCTTGCTTTGAATCTCCCTACTTACTTTGTGATAGGAATAAATAAATAGATAAACAAATACCACACTAGAGTATGCACTTATTCTTTCTTCTGTATTTAGATTCACCTCCTGTTAGATATTTTGCTTGGTTAAGAAATTGTCTGCTTTGACATGAGACAACATTGCCGTGAATGAATTTGCTTCAAATTAGTGTATTCTAAGTATTAAACTGTATATGTACCAGAATTAGTTAAACCTTGTGCATTCCAACTATTTATTTATTGATTGATATTTGTATATTGGTTTTTGAGACAGTTTCATTATATAGTCCTGCACAGCCTGCAATTCAGTATGTAGATTGCTTGCCTTGAACTTTGTCATTCTTCCTCTTGTCTCCTAAGTGCTGAGATTATACTTATGAGTTATATAGATTGATAAGTTTTCAATGATGCATTTTTTAAAATTATTTTCTTAAAGTATGCTCATGTCAGAAATACTTAAAGTCATTGAGCCCAGGTACTATTTAAATACCATAAGCTGGTGCTGGGGTAGGCAAAAAATAAAGCACTTATCTAACATCTTCAAAGTGCTGATTTCATCCCTACCACCATCAAAACTAAACCCAACATAACAAAATAAAATCCCTGATCTAAGCTATCCCACAAGACTGTGTCCTGCATGGTTCCCATTTTCCATAACAGCCAAAATTATGCTATGACATTTGGCAATGCTTAGTTGATTCAGCTATAAAACAAAGCAATAAAATGATGATGTATATATTTTTAAGAGGGGTGGCAGTGTGGATGTTTGCTCCCTGATCATTTCTTTAGCTTTATTCTTAGATTTTTTGTTCCTCCTGTGTATGAGATACACCACAGCACTAATAACTTTTAAAAAATACCAGGAATTTCTCCATCCCTGTTAAATTTTATCTTAATGACATATAGAGTTGCTATTTATTTTGCAACCATGATTTTATTATACAAACTATTTTTATATCATGCTGTTTATATTCACTTTATTGCCAATACCTTCCTTTGGGTTACCTATAATCATAGTGACAATGGCTATAATCAGAAAGACTAAAAACAACTAGGCATGATGCTTCATGCCTGTGATTTTAGTACTCAGAATAGGAGGGCAGGAAGATTGTGAATTTTTGACCAGACTAGATTAAAGAAGGAAGTCCAGACTCAGAGTGGGGAGGCTACACAATAAGACTATGTACGAAAATTCTCTGACAGAGTGGTACAAGGCTGTATTTCTAGCTACTCAAGAGGCCAAAGCAGAAGTGCACATTTGAGGCCAGTCTGAGTTATACAGTGATTTCTAGGCCAGCCTGGGCAACTTGGTGAGGAACTATCTCTTAAAAAAATGTTTAAAGCAGTCACTGTAAAAAAAGTTACAAAGAAACTGGGACCTTCATGTCTTGCAGCCAAAGTGAAAAATTGTTCAACCACTTTTGTGAAACAGTTTATAAAAAAAGTCTAAATGGACCAGACATGGCACAACCTTACCCCAATTCAGCTCCTCAGGGTCCACCCAAGAGAGCATATACTAACAAAAATTTTATGTATGCTTTTCCATGTTATGTAAAGCTTAGAACTAGTCCAAATCTGAATTTTATCGGTGAATGGGCAAACTGCTGAGGTCTGTGCCCTGAAACATGAGTTAGAATAAAAGAGGGCAAATTTCTCATGCTGCAATATGGTTAGACTGTGAAAACATTATTTTAGTAGTGGGATGTAGTGGCTCATACTTCCCATGCCAGCATTTGGCAGGAAGAGGCAGGAGGATTGTCACAATTTCAAGGCCAGCCTGAGAAATTGTTCCAGGCCAGCCCTAGATACAGTCATACTCTTACACAGCTAACTCAAAACAGCACAGCTGATAGGGAAAGTAGAACTTTTTAGAAGAGGGTGTAATTTGGGGCACATATCTTTTATCTTTCATTTTTCTTTATTAAGAAAATTTCTACTCACTCACATACTCTCCACATTCCCCTCCCTCCTTCCCACCCCTCTTTCCCAAGCCACCCCACATCCCCAAATCGAGGTCTCCCATGGGAGTCAGCAGAGCCCAGCACACAGAGCCTAGGCAGGTCTAAGCCCCTTCCCACTGCACCAAGGCTGTGCAAGGTGTCACACCACAGGCACCGGATTCCAGAAGCCTGCCCACGCAGGGACGGATCCCAATCCCCCTGCCTGGGTGTGGGCACATATCTTGATTGCAAGAAGTGGTGAGTCTGGAGGACTTTGAGTTTCTGCCAAGTGGCTTCTTTATTTATATATATATATATATATATGGAATTTTGTCTTAATCTTGATAGGAAAGAGTGCATTTTTTTTTTTTAACATTTCCCAAAGCATCCACAGTATGGATCCTTTGCAGTACCTCCATGAGCCTCCCAACTGTAGCAAATGTGGGTGTACTTTCAAGAATCCAGTCTTCTGCCCTAGCATGACCTCTGTGGGGTTATGGAGAACCTGCATTTATCACCATAACAGCAACTCCATCAATATCACAGTGTGTCACAGAAACACCTACCATGACACTCTGCTCCCTTAGATAATTGTGTTGCTCAACACCTACAGTTGGAACACCACATTCTCAGAACAGTCTCCGGTGTCTGAGACTTAGGAACATTTACAAGGGGAGACTGGAAGAATGCGATATAGAATCCACCCATCCTTTTATGGACTGTGCACATGATCATTAGTCCTTGTGTGTTACTGTTCTATGCAATTACCATTCAGTTATGAGTATTATGAGGATTGTCTTTCCATTATCTTTCCATATACCCTTCCAGCCAGATACTTAGAAAGTTGGAGGTGCCATGGTAGTGGGAAGTATAGCTAATATCCTGTTTTTGCTAAATACTATGAATTTCACTTTTAAATATTTCTCTGGATATCCAAGTATATGTAGAGATTTAAAAATGAATTTATGGCTTGCATGGCTTCACAAATTAAAAATTCCCAGAGAAGTGGACAGTGTTATTGACATGTCTACATAAATTTTCCCGGGATTTAAAACTGACCAATGTGGTCTGTAACTGAAAATAGCTCCATGACTCCATCCAACATCTTTTCTAGTTTACTTGGTACTTTAATTCATTGTTTGGAGTATGGCTTTCATTTTTTAAAATCTTTTCTGTTTTCCAGTATGTATAATAGGACCTGGGCTTTAATTACTGTTTGTAAACAATCAACCCAGTGTATACTGAAATGAGTGTCTGAGCACATTAAACTGTTACATCACATTCTGAATCCAAAACTAAAAACTAATGTAGTCCTATAGACCATGTCATGATAGTAGCATCACTCAACCCTGTGAAATGTTAAAATATATATAAGGAATTTTTCCAGTACATTGTGAGACCAATACTCTTGAAGATTTCAAATGTGTTTTTTTGTTGTTGTTGTTTTTTTTTTTTGAGACAGGTTTTCTCTGTGAAGCAGTCCTGGCTGTTCTAGAACTCACTCTGTAGACCAGGCTGGTCTTGAGCTCACAGAAAAATGCATCTTTAACAAATGGTTCTGGGGAAATTGGATGTCCACATGCAGAATAATGAAATTAGACCTGTATCTATCACACTACACAAAAACTAACTCAAAATGGTATTGCTGGAGGCCAGCCTCCAGCAGAATCTAGGGTATGCAAAAATAATCCACTAATGCAATTAAGGCTAAACTTTTTCTATCTGAGAGGTAAGGAAGGAAAGAAACACATGCTTTCTGATGGCAACTTTCTCTTTTTACTTCGTCTTGAAAATCCCTTTCTGAAATTCTCTCTGTCTCACAGCTACAGTCTCCGCACAGCTACATTTTCCACACACCTCTTCTACAGAGCTATACATCTCATCTACATAGCTCTCTTTTCTATCCACGCATCTCTCCTCAGCAGCTATATCTCTTCTCTCCATACATCTCTCTTCTATACACACTTCTCTCTACTCTGCTATATTTCTTCACACAGCTACATCTCTCTTCTACATCACTCACTCCTCACAGAACAAACTCTGGACAATATATGAATTACATTTTCAGGGTCACACAGCATTTCTTGAGTAAACAATAAAAAATAGAGCCATGAGAAATCACACAGTTTCTCTTAGGCTAGGGATGTCACACTGACCGTCTGGAAGCGAGTAACCATGGCAACGCTTGGCCGTGCAGGTGGGAGCATGTAGCTTGAGAGACATCATGAAAAGTGACATTGAAATTGAGGACCTGAGCAATAAATAATTAGTTGGCTGAACCTCGAGTCCTGCATGATACGTGCAGAGAGTTAATTGCTGAGAGAATCTGTACAGGCAGTTGTGTCTTTAATGTTATCAACCAGGCTTTTGCAAGTGAAAAGCTGCCACGAAAGTTGCTTCATGCCTGACCCTGGTTCAACAGACACCTGGGGATCTGTCCCTGTGCAATTCATTTATAGGGGCAACTAGTCTGCTTTGAATTTGTTCTGAGGTCTTAAATCAGCTAATGGTGTAAATAACTGTCTTTGTAACTGAGAATATCATTACTATTCCTTTTTTCCTATGTCAGTCTGAGCTATAAAAATATTGCCAGTATTATTTCTATTCATCAAAATTATACAGCTTATGAAGAAATCATCTTCCTGACATTCCACAGATATATGTGCCCCAAATAGATGGAATATATACAAGAGATAAACACACAGACAGTGGAGAAAATACCCATAGCTGTTTTTAGGGAAGAAATGTAGTGGCACATGATAAAAATTAGACAGAAACAACCCGTTTTCAGAGTCTGCAGTCACGTAAGACTTGCTTAACAAGATTCCCCATCAGAGAGTTATTCATCTGGTGGGTTGACACCTGAATTATTAATTGCCATCTGTTGTATTTATGGCATGACCTGTGACAAAATGGATCAAAGACACAAACCTGAAACCCCCAATGATTGGTGTTAGAAACTATGCCTTAAAGAAGAGGAAAACAAAGGGATGGTAGACAGGTCTGAACCAGTCAAGTGGGTCTTAAACCATGAGCAGGGCAGCCTGCTAGAAAAAAATCCCTCACCCTGAAAAGGCTATACAAGGAAGCATTTGATACAAAAATATAAGGACCTGCATTGTTATCCCCCAAAGATGTCATGGCATTCATACACGGATGACTGAAACTTGGAAAATAAGCTCAGTGAGAGTTGGAATTTCATGGCACAATAGATTCTCAGAACTGTGAACTAGGCCAAGAGCTCACAGGTCACTGTGAAGCAAGCAATGGGCCCTGAAGGACACTTGAAGAGAGCTGTCCTTGTCAGCCCTGCTGGCCCAAGCTAGAGACACATTCTGCTACATCACTGGCCCCTGGTTCATGTGAAGACAGCATCACCGGTTAGGAGAGGCTCAATCCATCATTGTTTTACACTCTAATTAACGTGAATAAATGCACATATCAGAATTTACCACTGATCTTTCTAAGTGTACAGTTTCACGGCTATGACTGTATTCACAGTAAGATGGAAATGTTGCCACTGCCCACCTTTCTCTAGCTGAAATATATTCTCATTGAATTCCATCTCCTGTTCTCCATGACCTGGTTTCTAGTACCTACCATTCTGCTTTTGGTCTTGGCAAAGTTGACTTGGCCCAGGAATCTCCTTAGTGGAATCACATGATATTTGACTTTTCTGACCAGTGTATTTGTTTTATTTGTTTATTTGTATTTTTATCTGTTCAAGCTTCATCCATGTGCCATCCATGTGAGAACTTCTTTTTTATTACCAAGTCTATAAAGGAATAATATTCTATCACCTCTACAGTTAGCCCCTAATTTTTCATGATGGTGTATAGTTTGGATGTTGCCTGTCCCGCAAAGGACTCTTGTATTAAATCATTGATCCCTAGCTGTTGGTACTACTTGAGAGGATTTGGACACTAATGTTATAGCATTTCCAAGGAGGAAGTAGAACCCAGGGTATGTGCCTTTGAAGATATTCCCTCCTCATCCATGTTCCTTTTTCTGTCTCTGGATTCTGACCACTACAACTTGAGTTGTCTTTGCCATCTGATCCCACCATAGTCATAATCTGCTCTACTGCCTATCTGGAATCCAAACAGCCAAGGACTATGGTTTCAAATCTCTGGAACTGAACTAAAGTAAATAATTCTGGAACCCATTAAGTTGTTCTCTAGGATAGTTTAGCAATAGCTACAGAAGCTAGCCAACAGGGAAGCTTTAAGTTGTGGAGTTTAAACTTTGTTGTTGTGGTTTGAAAGAAAATGGCCCCCATAGGCCCATAGGAAGTGGCACTATTAGGAGATGTGGCCTTGTTGGAGTAGGTGTGGCTTTGTTGGAGGAAGTGGGTCACTAGGGGGTGGGACTTTGAGGTCTTAGATGCTCAAGCCAGGCCAGGCGTGGTAGTCTCTTTCTTCTTCCTGTGGATCAAGATGTAAAACTCTCAATTCCTCTGCACCGTCTGCCTGCATGCTACCATGTCCCACCATGATGACAATGGACTAAACCTCTGAACTGTAAGCCAGCCCCAATTAAATGTTTTCCTTTATAAGACTTGTCATGGTCATGATGTCTTTTTACAACAATAAAACCCTAACTAAGACAGTTATTTTGTTGAAAAACAACATTATGTGAAAGAGTTAATATGGTCAGTAGAAATCATACTAGAATTTGAATTTTAGATTTGTAACTGTCCTACTGTGGTCCCAATAGGTGATGCTCTGCTCTGAACTGCCTGCCCAGGCTGTCACTGGGGGCTTCAAAGCCCTTACCTCAGAGCCCTTCCAGAAAGAATGGATGTAAATGAATTAAAAGCTCACCTAAGATTACACTATTTGCTTTTATGTCATCACCCTTTATGCAACCATGTTCTGAGGATCCCTATAGGTTCTTCTATCCCCTTCACATGCAGTGGAGGCCTCTCTTCTGTTCCACTGTGATTTACCTGACCTCCATTACTCCAATTTTCTACTTGAGTGGGCATTTGATCCCTGCTACTTTTGATTATGTTAGAGTTTTTAGCAGTAGGACTCAGCCTGGGACAAACTGTTGGTTGTTGAATCTGCTGATGCCAGCTGAGCACAAAATGATTTCTCTGATAGGAGCCTTGCCCTGGGAAACAGTCTGCACTACTCCTCTCACCTACCCCTGGATGACAAATAACAGAGGCAGCCTGTGAATTTAATTCAAGCGTTTGTGTTCATTTCCTTCTAAACAATGTTATCATAAATGCACCATAGTTGCCAGGTGCAGGAAAGCAAAGGAAAAGGGAATATGACTCGAAATGCAGTCAGAGCTCCAGATGATGGCCAGCCTGATCTACATAATGAGGCTGGTGTCAGATAGAAAAAACAAACCACAGCACAGACACCTTCTTCCAGGCTACTCAGTATATCAGGCACCCTTTAAGACTCAGTCTCAAAATGTCAATGTAAAGAGTGCAGGGGATATGGTTCAGTGGTCGAGTGCTTGCCTAATATGCATGGTGGCCTAGATTCAGTCTGTACTACCGGAAAAACTGCTGATACAGAATTATCCAGCTAAAGAGAACATTGCTTACTATTAGTTTTGCTGCCAGGGTTGCTCTGGTCATTAGTAGGAACTTCCAGTATCTGTCTTCAACAATCTCTCCCCTTATTTCCTTCTATGTAGTATTTCTAATAAAAAAAAACCTTCATATCCCTCCATGCTATCCACAGATTGAATTAAAGGTCTTTTCCTGCTCACCCCTCATTTACCTGAACCCTCACTACTTGCCATTCACCATCACAGAAGTTATGCTCTGTATTTTGCATTTTGAACTAGCAATTCAAAGCAGGTCTCAGGTACATGGTGGTATCGTTGTATCTCAACTTCTGCCATTTAGACTCTTCTTCCAGATGAGTTAAGAGAAATGTCCTTAAAAAACTTCTTCTGTACCCATGTGGCTTCATCACTCTATTTTCTACTTAAAGCATATTTTAATATACCTTTTGTTGTTGGCTCAGGTGATCTTATTTAGGTCATCTATAAGAGACGTGCAGCAAGGGCAATTTATGGAACAAACAAGCAGTTATTAAAAATAAAACTGTGTTTATCTAAACTCTACCTTTTTTTTAATCTCTACCTTTTGAGCAATGAGAGTGAGAATGCCTCAGAGATTTGTTTCCAGGAGTTACAAATGATTCATTTTGTAGATAGTTGGCTTCAGGGAACTGAATTCCCTTGTGTCCCATCCTGCAGTCTAGCCTGAATTTTCTTCCAGGATACCAGGAAGGACACCTTGTAGACAGTACTTGAGATTAAAGCTCACAAAAACACACTTTGGGGGACAGGGATTTAGGTGGGTGTTAGAGCATTGACTAGCTTGCACAGGTCTCTGCATTCTATTTGCAGGACAAATTAAAAACAAAAACAATAAACCAACCAACAAAAATCCGAACCACTGATACCAAGAACACCACAAAAATTCACATCAGTCAATAGGCTGGGTCCTCTCCCACCAATCACTAATTAAGAAAACATGCTATAGGCTGCCTACAGCCGATCCCATGGAGGCATTTTCTTAATTAAGGTTTCTTTCTCTAGGATGACTTTAGCTTGTGTCAAGTTGACATAAAATTAGCCAGTACAACTGACCCCCTTGTCAACTTGACACTTTTCAATTAGAAAAATTTCCTCTCCTTTCTCATTTATCTCTAAGACCTCACATTAAAAATATAAATAACTTCAAAAATCTTTAAAAAGTCTTTACAAATTCAAATGCACTAAAAGCTCAAACTCTTTAAAATATCCAGTCTTTCTAAAAAATCAGAATCTCTTTTAAAAGTTCAAAATTCCTTAACTGTAGGCTCCTGGAAAAATCAAAATTAAATGAAATACTTTCTTACTTCAAGAGGGAAGAACCAGGGCATAGTCCCAATCAGATCAAAGCAAAACCAAACTCCAACAATGTAAATAACTCAATGCTCAAAGTCTGGGATCCATTCATGATATTCTGGGCTGCTCCAAAGTTCTTGAGTCACTTCTCCTGATCTGCCCTCTGCAGCACACACAGCTTGTCTTCTAAGCTCTGGCTGGCTCCACTCCAAGGTCATCCATGATACTGGCATCTTCAAAATGCTGGGGTCTTCTGCTGCAACTGGGCTGCACTTTCACCAATAGCCTCTCATAGGCTCTCTTCATGGTACCAAGCCTCAATTTCTCTGTATGACCCCTTCCATCCTGGGCCTTCAACTGCCACTGAGGCTACACCTTCACCAATGGCCTCTCCTGGCCTCTGATAGTGCCAAGCTAGGTGACTCTTACACTACCAAGTTCAGCTGCCAGAGCAAGGTACAACTTTGGCTACCTCTGGGACACAGCTTCTGGATGCTGACTCTTAGGAAACACTTCCCAGAAGATTTCACTTCAATAATATTGGTTTGTTTTTAAATCACTGCTAATTTCTCAGCTCTAGCTAATGAGCATCAATTGTCCAGTAAAACAAAGGTTTTACTTTAGTGTTTCTGGTCTCTTCTTAATCACAGCTGATTTTTAAACTCCAGCTGACCAGACACCACAGATTCTTGACAAAAATGGCCACAATAGAGCCTTTAAACTTCTCTCTGAAACTTCACAAGCCAGGCCTCCATATTCTGTACTGCTATTAACATTCTCATCTTCCAGGCTCTTACAGAACAGCTTATTGAACTCTCAACACTCAGTGGCTTTTCTATCCCAATGTTCCAAATTCCTTCCACAATCTTCCCCCAAACAACAGGGTCATCAATACGCACTGCTGGTACAAACTTCTCTTAGTTAGGGTTTACTATTGCTATGATGAAACATCATGACCAAAAGCAACTTGGGGAGTAAAGGGCTTATTTGGCTTACATTTCCACATTGTAGTCCATCACTGAAGGAAGTCAGGACAGGAACTCAAACAGGGTAGGAACCTGGAGGCAGGAGCTGATGCAGAGATCATGGAGGAGTGCTGCTTACTGGCTTGCTCATCATGGCTTGCTCAGCCTGACTTATGATAGAACCCAGGACCACCAGCCCAAGTATGACACCACTCACAATGGGCTGGGCCTTCTCACATCAATCACTAATTAAGAAACTGTGCTACAGGCTTGCCTCTAGCCTGATCCCATGGAGACATTTTCCTAATTGAGGTTCCTTCCTCTCAGATGACTCTAGCTTGTGTCAAGTTGACACAAAACTGTCCAGAACACCTAATATGGTTGTACATGTCTATAATCCCAACATGAGGGAGTTGGAGGCACATTAATTCATTTGAGTTTGAGATAAATCTGGACTACATATTTATTTTGAAAAAACCCTTGTCTACACCGTGAGGCCCAGTCACAGGAAAACAAAAGCACAATGCAAACAAAATAAAACAGCACAAGTGTAGTGGACTTTTTTTTTTCTTTAAGATTTATTTATTTATCGATCATGTATACAGTGTTCTGTCTGCATATACACCTGCAGGCCAGAAGAGGGCACCAGATCTCATTACGGATGGTTGTGAGCCACCATGTGGTTGCTGGGAATTGAACTCAGGACTCTGGAAGAACAGCCAGTGCTCTTAACTGCTGAGGCATCTCTCCAGCCCTTTTTTAATTTTTTTTTTAAATTTTCCAGAGCTGGGGACCGAACCCAGGGCCTTGTACTTGCTAGGCAAGTGCTCTACCACTGAGCTAAATCCCCAGCCCCTTGTAGTGGATTTTTAACCTAAAACAAAAGGGAAATAAAAATTGCCCTTAATCCCAGGATTCAGCTGCACCTTCTTTTGTTTTTCATATCTATATAACATATTTCATGATACAAAAAATCTTAACAATTTTATGGCATAGCAAACTTATTTAGAAATGTAGTTATTCTGGGTCAAGGTCTATCATTCTGGGGAAGTCAAGAAGGAGGATCTTGAAATAATTAATCCCATTACATCCATAGTCATGAACAGAAAGCAATGAATTAATGAATTCATTCTAGCATTCAGATAGCTTTCTCCATTTTGATACAGTTCAGAATCCCTTCTCAAGAAATGATGCTACCCATAATGAATTAATTATTTCAAGATCCTCCTTCTTGACTTCCCCAGAATGATAGACTTTGACCCAGAATAACTACGTTAATTACTTTAATGTAGTTAATTAATTAACTACCCAGAATTACTACATGATTACTAAATAAGTTGGGTGATTCTGAATTGATCAAGTGGGCAAT
Organism: Peromyscus leucopus; assembly: GCF_004664715.2. NCBI lineage: Eukaryota > Metazoa > Chordata > Mammalia > Rodentia > Cricetidae > Peromyscus > Peromyscus leucopus. The sequence continues at coordinate 41,152 of NW_023504268.1, forward strand.
CAAACTATCATAATAAGTATGTGCTTACAATATTCTCTGTGTTTTACATTTGCCTACAAGTGAACATTATCTTCCCAATGCCCAGTCCTGCTCCCAAATTATCTTAGGTTGGATATGTGTTAGTTAAGTATTCCAGTGAATAGGCTGCTTCAAGGAAATGTATAGTAAGTATTAAATTCTATGTATGGGCTAGAAAAAGTTAATTCTCTATTAATTTACAAATTTTAAATTATTCATAATTTTTGGTATTGGTACATTGGTTTTTTTGAGATAGCCAATGTGTGAAGATATAAAGAAGATGGTTCCTTTTTATCTTGTTATGAGAGTATAAAATGGTGTAATCATTGGTGAAACAGTTCAGTACATTCTGAAATATGAACTAGACACCATATTACCTCCCTAGTTCTCCTCTTAGGATATACTCAAGAGAAACAAAATTGTCTATCAACATAAAGTTTTATATATGCATACTCATGCATATGGCATTTTTAATGATAAGTAAAACTTGGAGCTAAAGTTGGGTGGTGGTGGTGGTGGTGGTGGTGCACACCTTTAATTACAGCACTTGGGAGGCAGAGGCAGGCAGATCTCTGAGTTCATGGCTAGCCTGGTCTACAGAGTGAGTTCCAGGATAGCCAGAACTACTTGGAGAAACCTTGTCTAGGAAAAAAACAGAGCAAAACAAAACAAAAAACCCAAAACAAACAAACAAACAAACAAACAAACAAACAAACAAAACAAAACAACTTGGAACTAATCTAGACGTCCAAACTTAATGAGTGAGAAGATAAAACATGTTTTTTCTATACCTTGAGAAAATAGTGTGAAAGAGATCAAACTTCTCACCTGTGATACACTATGGGTGAACTTTAAAAATGTGGTACTTGTAATTTGATGTGTCTCATGCCGTTAACACCAGCACTAGGGAAGGAGAGGCAGCAAGAGTGCCTCTAATTAAAGGTCAGCCTGAGGACATAGTCATTCTATGGACAATTCTAGGACAGCCTGGGATACTATAGTCATATCATATCTTAAAAGTATAATAATAATGCTAAGTGAATGGCACTGAGCCCCAAAGATTACAGTTTGTACTCATGACTCCATTTGCATCCATTAATGTTGCCATATATTTCTGTGAAATGGATATAGCATAAAATATGTGACTGTCAGACCTAAAGTGTTTTCTCATCTTCAGTATGAAAAATAGTGTTGTGGTGACCATACTTGTAACATGAATCTTAAAAGGTCTTATTAATTAAAAAAAATCAGAGCCAGATATTGGGGTGAAAGCTGAAAGATCAAAGAAACAGAACAAGCCAGCCATGGTCTTTCCTCTATGAAATCCTCAG
>NW_023504268.1:47500-71000 GCF_004664715.2 Peromyscus leucopus
TGTAGTGTCTCCATGGGCCTTCCTCAGTGGCGAGTATGGTACTTTCAAGAACCCATGGACTCCAAGCCCAGCATGGCCTTAGTAGGACTGTGGAGAACCTGCATCTACCACAATAACAACTACTCCAGCAATGTCCGAGTATGTCACCGATACAACTACCATGACTCCTTCATCCCATTGAGTATTCGAGTTGCTCAACACCTGGTACTGGTCTCCAGCTTTTTGGGGATGGCTGGGACAGTTTCTAGCATTGTTGCTCTTTGGAAAATGTACACAGAGAGAGCAAGGAAGAACACCACCTACAATTCATTTTTCTTTCCAGGGATTCTGAACATCCTCACTAGCAGCTTTGTCCTTTTTGCTCTCTTGTACAATTACTTATGCATCATGAGAAATGAAGATATTGCCTTCCCACCATTTTACCACATCCCATCCTTCCCAGACACCCAGAAAGCTGGCAGCGCCCTGGCAGTAGCAACTCTTGCTGCATTCTTTTTTTTGTGTTAAGTGGCACAATTTTCATTTCTTTCACTTTTCACCCACCTAGACACTGAAATTCATTCTAAGATTTCTAAGTAAATTACCACCTAACATAGCCTTGAAAATTCAGAATTTCCCGGAATTTACAGCAAGTATTTATCAACCTAAAGATGTCAACCTAAAACTTCCAGAGTTCAACACCACCATGTCTGAGGTGGACAAGTGGACCTTCTACTATTGTTTTATACTTTATTGGACAGCTTATGGATTTCATTATGTAAAATTTTGCCTACTTGGTCTTATGATATCTGAGTTTTAATTACTGTTGATGAAGGCAAAGAATTCAAGAATATAGTATATATGGAAATGAGTGTCAGAATATATTATCCTCCTGTGAATCCATAAAATGAAAATGGGTCTGTTTCCTATGTCATCTCTCCACCAGATGAAATTTCCCAAACTATGTTGAAGTTGACAGATTGCTGTAAGGAATCTCCCCAACGAAGTATAAAAAATAAATACTCTTGAAGATTTCTTTGTGTTTCCTTGCTCTCTCCTTCAGTCTTTTAAATCTATTTTCCTTTTCCCTAAGTATTTTAAACCCGAGGCATTCTACCCCATCCTTTCATGCCTATATAATCCAATAATCTGTAAAAATGACATTTTTGACCTTCCTAAACCTTTAAAAGCTTAACAGGTATTCCCTGTTAGAAATCCTCAATATTTTTCATTGCTTCCCTTGTTGGATGCCACTTTCTGGGGAAATGTGAACAAAAATTACTTACCCCAAGATAGGGCATCAGCAACAGAACAAATAAACAGTTGTACCTAGGACCAAGTTGGCAAATTAATGTGTTTATTGGGGTTACTTACAGTAATATGGGTGAGGAGTTATCTATAGGAGCAGGGACAACTCAAGACAGCTGCATCACCAAAAAGGCCACCCCAGTATGGGTGTTTACTCAAAAAAGCCACCCAGTGGGTATCACAGTCTCCTCTCCTCATTTCAGGGGCATCTTTAGGTATAAATTTTTAACTTCCTGGGTCATTGTTGTTTAGAGAGTCTCTCTATGTAGCCCTGACTGTCCTGGAATTTGCTGTGTAGATGAGCCTCACTTCAAAATTCACAGAAATCTACCTGCCTCTGCCTCCTGAGTGCTGGGATTGAAAGTGTGAGCCACCATGCCAGCTACCTCTTGAATTTTAAGAGCCTCCCTCCAAGGTGGAATGCCTTAATTCAGATGAACTTGTTTTACAACAATTCCCAGGCCCCAAAAGTTTTTTCTCAATCCATTTACACATAATTTCCTAGGTCTGCCTCCTAGTTCATAACTGACAACACTTTTGCATGGAGGTATACGGCCATGACTTCCCTTGTGCCTCTCATCCATGCAGTTTTTAACTATTTCGATTTGCTGAACAAAGTGGGTTAATTGTCCTGTCATTCAACAAACTCCAGTTGAGCTGTTTGAGGAAGAGCATTTCCTGAGTGGTGGCATTATTAACTGGCTGTGGTATACCAGGTGTAACATGAGACTGGTACTTTTTAGTGCTACCAGGTTTGATACATGAATCTGTTGCTCCATGAAGGGAAAGCCTAATTCCCATTTAAATTCTAATCAAATTTGTACTTAAGCCCCATAGATTTTACATCTTACTGATAGTTTGATCTCCCCGTGGTCCCTGTTTCCACAAGTGATCACACTGGAATCCCCAAAAGTCGATTTCCAACATCTTTGTAATTAGCTGAGAAGCTTTTAGAGTTTGACCTTATCTTCTATGACACTTGGTTACTCCACCATTCAATTCACACACACGAGGCAAGGTAAAACTTCACTCTTTCCCTCTAGTTTTTTGATTCCTAGAGTTAAGAGAAATATCAAATCGGCTTTGAAGCCACGAAGTATATTTTACTCATTTTTGTTTGGGTTTAGCTTTTTCCTTTGTTTAAGTTGACTCAGTTCCTTATATGAACTTATGAGATATTTCTGAATTTCTAACAATGGTAAAGATCAAGCACTGGGGAGTATTTGCACGGAAGAATACTTTCCAGCATGTATGAAGGCACATGTTTCACCCAAAGCATTCATGTATTCTTGTATCAACAAATCAAAGGAAATTCAAACATAGATCGTGACTTCATCCTCAATAATGGTCTATCTGTGGTCAGTCATGATTCATCTGTACTCTTTCTCATTGCTCCAGTTCTAAATTTGAATTGCCTAGCAATACATATTTTGTCCGAATGCACTTCAATACACTTTTGTTCTCTAATGCTTTTGGAATGCACACCATCTGAGCAAGCTCAGTCCTTGGCAGCTGCTTTCCTCCTAGCAGCCGTGATGTAGCTCAGACCCTCTTACTTTATTTTTGTGGGAACGTGTTTCCCTCCTTTTCCTTCGAAACTTACTCATCCTGGAAGATTTTGACTAGCTCCATGGTGCTCTGTGATCATGTTGCCCACAAAGTTAGTGTGCTTGTTAAAGCATCTATCCTTGCAACTATACCTCAACTTGTTCATGTTCTTGGTCACCTGCTGGTCTTGTTATAAAGATCTGTGTCCATAGAGTAGCCCAGATTTGTAGTTGAAGGTACAATATGCATTTTATAAGTTTGAAGGTACTCCTCCTCTACAACCTGTTGCCACTGTAACACCAAAAAGTCTGACCATTCTTTTCCTTCTCACCCTCTTTTTTTATTTAATTCATTTAGAGACAGGCTTTCATTATGACACTCAGATTGCCCCTGGACTTGTGATCCAACTGCCTCAGGCTCTCAGTGCTGGGATTATAGCCTGTACCAGCATAGCTGACAACAACCTTTTAATGTACTCAAAAACCCAATGTTCAAATTTTATTGATTGACACATATTTTTCATATGAACATTTACATTTTAGAAACATTTGAAGAACTACAATTTTAAAAACTAATGATAAAAGCCTCCCTTCCAGGGTGGAATGCTTCAACCGACAATACTCAGTGATATATAGAAGCTGAATAGTAGAAACTCTCATATTCTGCATTGCAAGAGTAACTAGGCATTACAAGACCTGCACAGGTCCAAGCCAGATGGGGTTCCAGCACTGAGAGGGGGAAGTGGACATGGGCTCCATTTCCTAATCAAGAAGCTATCTTCGTTTGACAACCACTTGCAAAGGAAAAATTTGTTTTCTCCAATGGAGTCTTCCTGGGTATATTAACCACACTTAAGGGAAGGCCCCAGCAGTAGATGGTCAACACAAAACTACCTCAATGATATTTTTGTAGACTTTTTGTTTCATATTGTTTTGTTTAGGCATTTGTTTTTGGTCTTGCTGGTCTTTTGCTTGTTAACATTATGGTCTCTGATTTCGTGTTTTCATGGATTTGGGGGTGTAGGTTGTGTTTCTTGTATTTTTATTTATTATTTTTTTTAAATTCTGATTTGTTTGGGTTTTTTGTTTTTTGTTTTCTAAATAGAGAAAAGTTGTTTAATTTGATAGGTAGGAAGGTGGGAGGACCTGAGAGGAGTTTGGGGAGGGGAAACTGTTATTATAATATATTGTTTGGAAAATTTTTTCAATTAAAAATAAAAATAAAAAGAGTGACTAGGCATTAATGTATTTGAGAACAATTTGATATCACTTGGTAAAGCTGATTCAGATACTCTGATCTAACCTGTTTTCTACCAAGCGTAGTGGCCTGGGTTCAACCTCTGGGACCCACATCATGGAAGGAGGGAACTGACTTCCACAAGTTATCCTCTGACATTGACACATGCATTGTTACATATATGAGCCACATATACAAGTACACACAACTATACACACATACACACATGAATACACACAATACATGTAATAACAAAGACATATGTATGAATGTATGCATATATGTGTTCAGAAAAATATTAAAATATCAAATGTCCACTAAAATGTCCACTAAATTATATTTGCAGTATATAACATAATCTAATATCCTATACTAGTGAAAATCTGTAAGCTACAGTTACTCTAATTCACAAATACAATATGAACTAAAATTGTTGTAAGTCTTTTGAGTAAGACTTTTCTTAGTTAGGTTGTATTTGACTCGGTGTCTGAAGATGCCTGCAATTCGATGGTCAAGAGATAGGAGCTTCAAGTTATTTTGTATCACGCCAGGGAGATTAAAACAAAAACAAAACAAAACAAAACAGACTTTAGGTTACCATGTAAAGTGGAATCACATCTATTAATAAAAATTACAGAAAAGTGAGAAATTAAGGAAAAGTAAAAGAAACTTCTGAGAGTAGGAGGGGGTTTTTCAAGAGAGAAAGAAGCTGTTGGAACTCCTTGTCAAGGGTTGGGAGAAGTGACTCAGAAGGCCTGGGTTTAGTTCCAGCACTCACATCAGGTGGCTCACAACCATCTGCACTTCTAATTTGAGGGGATCCAATGCTCTTTTCTGGCCTCTGTGAGAATCTGCATGCATGTGTTGCACATAAAACTTTATGCAGGCACAACACGAATATATATATATTATATATATAATACCCATTAAGATTTTAATATATATATATATCATTAAAATATATTAAAAAATTCCTCATCTAGCAGAGTTTCTTGGGCCATGAAAGAAACCAGACAAAGGCTGGGGTAATTGCTATGAGATTGGTTAGTTTTCTGGCATATCATGTGCTAAACCAACTGAAGGCCCAGATCCTGTATGCATATAAACCTGCCATCAATCAGATGACTAAGCACTGCCCATGCAGATAGGAATAGTTGAAAACCATTATGTCTGCTTAAAACAAAAAATGATCTCAATGTCACTATCTTAGTCATGGTTCTATTTCTGTGAAGAGACATCATGACCAAGAAAACTCTTATTAAATAAACATTTAATTGGGGACTTGTTTACAGTTTCAGAGGTTTAGTCCATTATCATGGTAGGGAGTATGCTAGCATGCATGTGCTGGAGAAGTAGCTGAGAGCTACATTCTGATCCACTGGCCAAGAGAGAGAGAGAGAAGAGAGACTGACTCCAGGTCTGGCCTGGGCTTTTTAAAACTCAAAGCCCTTCTGAGTCTGGGTTACCTCACTCAAGATGATATTTTCTAGATCCATCCATTTGCCTGCAAATTTCATATCATTTTTTTTTAACTGCTGAGTAGTACCCCATTGTGTATATGTACCATATTTTCTTTATCCATTTTTCAGTTAGGGGTATCTAGGTTGTTTCCAGGTTCCCTGATGGAGGACATGCAGAGATGACGGCCACTAGTGGAAGCTATGAACTGTGATGGTGGCTGTGGAGGCCATGGGACTGGACTAGGCCCTTTTGGGTGGTTGTTTGGTTCAAACTGATTGGGAGGCACCCAGGCAAGTGGATCGGGGTCTGTCCTGGTCTATGGGCAGGCTTCTGGAATTCAGTGCTGTGTGTGACACCTTGCACAGCCTTGATACAGTGGGAAGGGCTTGGACCTGCCTAGGCTAAGTGTGCTGGTCTCTGCTGACTCCCCATGGGAGACTTCGATTTGAGGGATGTGGGGATGTGGGGTGGCTTGGGAAAGAGGGCTGGGGAGTGGGAGGAGGGAGGGGGGTCTATGGATAGCATGTGGAGTGAGTAGAAAATTTCTTAATAAGAAAAATGAAAAAAAAAATTCCAGGAAAGGCGCAAAGCTACACAGAGAAAGCCTGTCTCGAAAAACCAAAAAAAAAAAAAAAAAAAAAAGCTCAAAGCCACCCCAGTGACACACTTCCTCCAACACACCTCCTAATCCTTCTTAATAGTACCACTCCCTGATATATAAGCATTCAAATATATGAGTCATGGGGATATTCTTATTCAAACCACCACTTACTCAAGATGGCTTGCTTTTATTCTGATGTAGATAGTGACCATGTTTTTATCCATTGGTGGGAGGTCAACTTCACAATCTGATACAATGGATAACTGACACAAAAAGGAAGGGGAAGGTTCAGGAAATATGAGTTATTTCCAAGCTGACTGCCTTTTTAGAAAAAAAATTCTTGCAATCCCCTCTCATATACATATTCACATATATATTCAAACTTAGCCAGCATATATTGACCATCTGAAGTATCTAGTGGCAATACATTGTTGTTATGATAAGTGATGGCTTTCTAGGCATGGTCTTTTGATTGAGTAGTTGCCCTGGCCCATTGAGAATGTAAGGCTTTTGCCTGGCCAGAACTTTTATTGATCAGAGGGTATTTTGTCCTAACAGTCCTTACTGCTATTTTATTAATCTCCCCTCTGAAAAAGTAGCCCCCAAATCATTTAGGAACCAGATCAGAAATTGGAGTTCCTAACATGTTTTTTGGCATATATAGTCTCTGGCAAGGATGATACCAAGAGGCCCAAGACCATTTTTGGCTTTAGCAAGAAAGAAACTGGTTACTTTTCTTTGGAGTCCTTTTACTTTAAACTGCCTAAACCAATTTCTACTTACTGTTCTGATTACTCACCCCCAAAGAGGTAACCTTAACTGCTATTATGTGATTGAAGCAATGACCAATTTGTCTTAGTTATGGTTTTATTGCTGTGATTAAACACCATGACAAAAAAACAACTAGGGGATGGCTTATTTTGTCTTAATAATTCCAGGTAACAGTCCATAATTGAGGAAGTCGAGGCAGGACTCAACAGGGCAGAAGCCATGTGCTGCTTACTGGTTTGTTCCTCATGGTTTCCTCAAACTGCTTTCTTTATTTTTTTTTCCATTTTAATGTGTTTATTTTAAATTCTTGTTTAGAGTTTAGTTTAAATATGCAGATTTTTTTTTTTTCCGAGACAGGGTTTCTCTGTGTAGCTTTTGCGCCTTTCCGGAGCTCACTTGGTAGCCCAGGCTGGCCTCGAACTCACAGAGATTCGCCTGGCTCTGCCTCCGAGTGCTGGGATTAAAGGCGTGCGCACCACGCCCGGCTAAAATATGCAGATTTTTTAGTCCATCAGCATTTCTAACTGTATAAAAGAATGGTCTTATGTTTTGTAATAAATATGATGTTATTAAATTACCAAAAGTAAATTGATTTTGTGAATGATACATAACTGATAGTACCAATTGTGAGCAATTTTACTTTCTGCTTGGGAAATTTTACAAATTTAGAGTAATTATTTCATTTTTAATTTAATTATAAAAAGTATATGCTTAGACCTTCAAAACATACAAAACACTGTACTTACATCATTTTCAAATTATATCAGTAATAGGTTAGTGTTGAGTGCTTATAAAAAGGAGAAAGAGTTACTGTCAGAGCAAGAAAAGAAAATTCTTATAACAAATATGGCCAAACAGAATTAATGGGCCATATTTCATCTCATCTCTATTATAAACAGCTTGCTTTCTTGTAGTACCCAGAACTACCAGGGGTGGCACTGTCCACAGTGAGCTGAGCCCTTCTACATCAATCATCAATCAGAACATGCCTCACAAGCTTGCCTACTGGTGAAAATCTGACAGGGACATTTTCTCAATTGAAGTTCTTCCCAAATGATTCTCCTTTGTGTCAAGTTTGACACAAAACTAACCAACACAACTTACCCTTATCAGTTTGACACACAAACATATACCTATTCAACTAGAACTACTTTATTCTCATGTTAATATTATTATCACAATATAAAACATTTCAACTCTTAAAAGTCCATATTCTTTTAAAAATCAAATACTTTAAAAAGTCTCTTTAAAACATTCAAAGTATTTTTCAGGCCGGGCGTGGTGGCGCAAGCCGGGCGGTGGTGGCGCACGCCTTTAATCCAGCACTCGGGAGGCAGAGGCAGGCGGATCTCTGTGAGTTCGAGGCCAGCCTGGTCTCCAAAGCGAGTTCCAGGAAAGGCGCAAAGCTACACAGAGAAACCCTGTCTCGAAAAACCAAAAAACATTCAAAGTATTTTTCAAAGTTCAAAGATTTTTCTTTTTTTTTAAATGATTCAAAGTCTCTCTAAAAATATCCAGTCTCTTAACTGTGGACTCCTGTAAAATAAAGAATAAGTTATGCTCTTACTCCAAGAGGGATATCCAGGGCACTGTCACAATCAGATTAAAGCAAAACTCAACTTCAACAATGTAAAGTGTTCAATACTTGAAGTCTGGGACCACGCTCATGATCCTCTGAACTCTAAAGAACCTTGACAATGGCACTTCTCCAGCTCTGCCATTTGAAGCACACACAGCTTGTCTCCTAGGCTCAGGCTGGCTTCATTCCTCTGCTGCTGCTCTCCTTGGTAGTCATTCCACGGTACTGAAATCTCCAAAAATGCTGATGCCTCTGCTGTCACTGGGCTGACCCTTCACTGATAGCCTTTCCTGGGCATCTTCAGGGACTCTGATACTGCCACATAGTGGCAAGGCAAGCCTCAGCTATTCTCCATAACCCTTTATTTCTTCAAAACCAGTACCACCTGTACATGTTAGCAAGTTCAGCTGCCAGATGAGATTAAGCCTTGGTCCCCATGGACCACAGCTCTGTGTGCTGACCCTGAGGAAATAATCACAGATTTAGGATCCTCAGTGATGAGGGTCTCTTAGTTATGGCTAATTTCTTAGATATTGCTGACAAGCATTAATTGTTCCAGCAAAGCAAAGACTTCAATTTAGTTGTTCTTGTTTCTTGCTAATCATAGATGATTCTTTAGCCACAGCGGACCAGAACCATGTATTTTTTAATTTAAAATATCACATAAATTACCCATTAGAGTCTTTGTTTCCCTCTGAAACTTCCAGGCTGAGCTTCATCATCTGCTTTGCTCTCAACATTCTTATCTTCCAAGCTCCTACAGGACAGCTCTGAGCACTCAATAGCATTTTTAGCCCTAAGTTCCCAACTCCTTCCACAGTCTTCTCCAAAACAACATGGTCAGATCTGTTACAGCAATATTACAGTCCCTGGTAGTAATTTCTGTCTCAGTCAGGGTTACTATCAATGTGACAAAACACTGTGACCAAAAGCATCTTGGGAGGAAAGGATTTGTTTATATTAAAATTCCAGATAACATTTCATTATTGAGGAAGTCGGGACAGAAACTCAAGCAGGGCAGGAACCTGGAGGCAGGAATTGAAACAGAAGCCATGGAGGAGTGCTACTTACTGCTTGCTCTATATGCTTTCTTCAATTATTTCTTCTAATTTTTTTTGAGATTATAATATAATTATACCATTTCTCTCTTTCCTTTCCTCCCTCAAAATCCTCAAGTACACCCTCTTTAATCTTTCAAATTTAATGTCTATTTTTCATTAATTGTTGTTACATATGTATATATACTATGAATACATATATATTTGTAAATACCCAAATACACACTGTTCTGTATGTATAATGTTACTTGTATGTATGTTTTTGGGGCTGACATTTATTGGATAACCAATTAGTGGATTCTTCCCAGGGGAAGACTACTTCTCCCACTCTCAGTATTCCCTAGTTACCTTGTAGTTCTTTGTGTAGGGTTGAAGCCATAAGGACTACCCTCTGTTCAATTTAGCATGTCTATTGTTGTTGTCTTTATTCAGCTCATGTTGAGGCAGCATGTTGGTGAGACTTTATGGGTGTAGCTTCTGGCGTTATTAGGAGACACTTTCTCCCAGAAAACTCCCTGATCTTTGGCTTGTAGAAGAAATTATAAACAGTCTTATTAAATAAGAAACACAGAGCCAAATACCGAGTTAAAAGCCCAAGAGATCAGAGCGCTAGCAAATAGCCTTTAGCTTACCAGTCACTGCTGTCCTTCCCCTGAGAGAGAGACCTTCTTCCTGTGTCTTGTCTTTTTATTGCCTTTCTGTTCTGCTTCTCATTGGCTCTAAACCCAACCACATGACTCTCTTGTCACTGCCTGTCTATACAGACCTCCAGGTCTCTATGGTTGGTACTGAGATTAAAGGCATGTGTCACCGCGCTTGGCTGTGTCCTTGAACACACAGAAACTCTGCTTGCCATCTGATTAGATTAAGGGTGTGTGCTACCACTGCCAGACTTCTGCATCTGCAAGCCACTTTATTTATTAACATACAAATAAAATCACATTTCAGCACAAATAAAATATCACCATACTGGCTCTTACAATTTTTCCTCCTCCTCTTCTGCAACTCTTGGCTACAGGAGTTGTTTTTTAGATGTTTCCATTGGGACTGGGCTCTACAACTCTGCATTTTGTTGTGGTTTTTCTCTAATGTTTTTTGTTTGGGGCAAAGAAGTTTTCCTTGATGAAGAGATAGGACTATACTTATCTGTGGATATAAGTACAAATATTTATAATATAATTAGGGATTATGTTGGTTTAGTAAAGTGGTGGTTTGAATTAGAATGGCCCCCATAGGCTCACATATTTGAATGTTTAGTCATCGTGGAGTGACACTACTTGAGAAGGATTAGGAGGTATGGCTTTGTTAGAGTAGGTGTGGCTTGCTGGAGGAAGTGTGTCACTGGGGTGGACTTTGAGTTTTAAAAAGCCAAACCAGTAGCAGGGGGTGGGCTGGGGGGAAGGTAGGGGGGCAGGAGGACAAGGGAATCCGTGGCTGATATGTAAAATTAAATTAAATTTTTTTTTTTTTTTTTTTTTTTTGGTTTTTTTCGAGACAGGGTTTCTCTGTGTAGCTTTGCGCCTTTCCTAGAGCTCACTTGGTAGCCCAGGCTGGCCTCGAACTCACAGAGATTCGCCTGCCTCTGCCTCCCGAGTGCTGGGATTAAAGGCGTGCGCCACCACAGCCCGGCTAAATTAAAATTATAAAAAAAATAAAAAATATTATTTAACTAATTAAAAAAAAGCCCAAACCAGCCAGGGTCTCCCTCTTCTTGCTGTCTGTAGATCTGGAGGTAAAACTCTCAGCTGCTTCTCTAGCACCGTGTCTGTCTGCAAACTACCATGTTCCCTACCATGATGATAATGAACTAATCCTATGAAACTCTAAGCAAGCCCCAATTAAATGCTTTCTTTTGTAAGAGTTGCCATGGTTATGGTGTCTCGTCACAGCAACAGCAACCCTAACTAAGACAAAAGTTGGTACCAGGAGCAGGGTATTGATGTGACAGGCCTGACCATGATGTTCATTGTAGGAATATGAAAGACTTTGGAACTTTGGACTAGAAAAGTGGTTGGGTGATTTAAGCAGGGCTTAATGAGCCATTCTAGTAGGAGCATGGAAGCCAGTGCTGAGGGTGATTTGAACTGTAGGGATTCAGCTAAAGAAGTCTATTGCTGTCCTTTGTTCAGCTCATGTTGAGGCAGTAATGTTGGTGAGACTTTATGGATGTAGGTTCTGACATTCCTAGGAGATACAGTCTCACAGAAAACTCCCTGATCCTCTTGTCTCTTACATTCTTTCCTCCCCCATCTTCTGCAATGCTCCCTGATTCTTGGGTATAGAAATTGTTTTGTAGATATTTCCATTGAGATTGGGCTCCACAACTCTGCCTTTTGATTGGTTGTGGTTTTCTGTAATATTTTTTGTCTGTTTCAAAGAGACGTTTCCTTGATGAGGAATGAGGACTATACTTATATACATAGATGGATATAAGTACAAATATTTAGACTATAGCTAGGGATTGTACAGTTTAGTAAAGTGGTGGTAGGTTTTCCTCCAAGATCCATGATTTCCCTAGCCCTAGGTGGTTATCTAGGTTTCCCATACTGGACATAGTTTCCCTCTTGTTGTCCAATTAGAACACTGTTGATTACTGCCAAGGCATGGTTGCCACCACTGCAGCCTGACCTTTTTTTGTGCCATGTAGGTAATTGATATGGTTCATAGGTGCTATAATTGTGTAGGACTGTTGATTGCTTCTCTTATTTGGAAGCTTGAATGGTGCCTTTTGGTACCATAAAAGCTAGTCACTAGCGGGGAAGCAGTCAGATCAGTTATAGCTCATGGGCCTTTGGAACCTGGATCTTGAAATGCATGATGTGTCTTCTCCTCCATGATGTGGTTAAGATCCTGCGTGTGTCCAAATTTATCATTTTATCATGTTTTGTTTCATTTTTGTACTGTTAAGGCCACTTGAGAACCTGGTACTTTGGGGTCTTTTGGGCTTAAGAAGAATATTTGACTCTTCTAGGTTTGTATTCCAATTGTTCCATCTATATGAAGATAAGTCAAATGCCTTGTTTGAACATGTCTTCACTTGGAAGCATTGAGGAAATTTTTTCTCTGTGTTGATCCTCTTATTTATAGACTGGATACTAGTTATAAATCACCAGGTGGCCCAGCTATACCATTCTTGAGCATATACCCAAGAAATGCTCAATCTTACCACAAGTACACATGCTCAACTATGTTTACATCAGCATTATTCATAGTAGCAAGAACCTGGAAACAACCTAGATGCCCCTCAACTGAAGAATGGATAAAGAAAATGGGGCACATATACACGATGGAGTACTACTCAGCAGTTAAAAAAAATGATATGACCAGGCTGGCTTCAAACTCACAGAGATCCACTGCCCCTGCTCCCAAGTGCTGGGATTACAGGCGTGCACCACCACCGCCTGGCTCAGTTCTTTATTACATCAATCAAGTGCTTTAGGCAGGCAAAGTGAAATAGATGCAATATATCTTTACATAATTAAACAAAGGCAGCATAAACAAAAGTTACACATCTTTACACAGTAAAAAATAATATTCCACAGCATAAACAAATGTAACACATCTTTGCCCAGTTAAAATAATATTCCACAGCACAAAAGTTAAGTGATAGCCAAAACTTTTAAATAAACTTTGATTAGATATATATTTTGTCCTTTGAGCTGGCCCTTGTAATCATTGTGAAGAGCAGACAAATAATTCCATTGGTTTAAACAGAAGTCTGATATCAATGTATTGAACTTTGACCTTAGAAATTTTAATAACATATTCTGTAAGTTTTTTCTTTTATGTAGCTTAAATAACTGACTCAGACATTCAAAACTTGGATAAGCTTTATAGTTTTCTTCTCTGTTCTGGAATCATCCAGTCATTTTAATCTTCACACACAAGTCCTTCTTTCTTCTTTCTTTCTTTCTTTCTTTCTTTCTTTTTTTCTTTCTTTCTTTCTTTCTTTTTTTTTTTTCCTTTCTCTTCCTTCTCTTCTTCTTCCTTCCTTCTTCTTTCTTTCTTTCTTTCTTTCTTTCTTTCTTTTTCTTTCTTTCTTTCTTTCCCTTCCTTCCTTCCTTCCTTCTTTCCTTCCTTCCTTCCTTCCGTTCTTTCTTTCTTTAATTTATTTTTTGGTTTTTTGAGACAGGGTTTCTCTGTAGCTTTGGAGCCTGTCCTGGACTAGCTCTGTAGACCAGGCTGGCTTCAAACTCACAGAGATCCACCTGCCCCTGCCTCCCAAGTGCTGGGATTACAGGCGTGCACACCACCGCCCGGCACAAATCCTTCTTTAATAAAACTATTTTCATGTTTACATCATTTTTAAACATTTTATTTTATTTTTTGATTTCTTTTTATTAATGCCACAAAACATAATAAAACCAATGAATAAATTTGCCATGTGTTGTGCTAATTTTCTTCCCAGGTGTGGCAGGGAGAAACCAAGTGATGTGCACCTTTCTTGTGAAATTCTTGTGAGAAACCAAAGTTTAAGCCCACCAGTCATTCTGGGGGACCAGTGAGTTTATTGGGCTTCCTTGTAGATAATGGGTGGAGGTTACAACAAGGAATATGTAAAAGCAGCTGCACTCTAATCCAGTACACTCAGTGTGAATGGTAGCTTTTCCCTAGACATATAGATGGAGCCTCTCTCCCTAACCTTTCCAGCCTATATGTTCTAGCCTTCTCTGAAACCATGAAGCCCCATGTGATTAGGGCGATTATCATATTCCTGGCAGGAGAAGTGACTGAATGCTCAGGTAAGGGTCCAAAGAGAATATGGCAGTCATTTGGCTTAGAGGAAAGTTCTGTGTAAGGCCACCTTAATAAAGAAATCTAAATCCAAATTACATACATAAGATAGTATAATAAATATCACCTATGTATATTGCTGTTAAATAATGAGGTTTTGTAAGTTCCCAATGCTTTGTAAGTAAACTTATAGGAAACACAAGAAGTTTTTAAAAAATCTTTTGTTAGTTTTTGCTTTATACAGTACAGAGAGTGATCTATCATAACTGTGCTTTGGGTTTTTTAATAAATGTGAATAACAGATGAAGAGAAACAGTAGACACATAGCAAAACACCATCAAATAGGTGGTTACAACATCCAGCAAAACTCAACTAAGGAGGCCTTCTTAAAACTATGATGCTAGAATTACTATTGAGTTACTTTTTTAAACAGAGGGCCTTTCTATCTTCTCCACGGATGAGCATCCATTAGCTATTTTTATTATAAATATTTTTATATCATGGGATAAATAATAGCAAACTTGGATCAAGCACCCATTGTTAGCATTGTGAATCGCTCCTTGGGACCACCAGCATCATGATATCATCTTAGATAAAGTCCCTTTAAGAGAAAAAAACCTTCTCTCTTCTTCTTCCTCCTTCCTTCCTCCCTGTCTCATTCTGAGGTAGTGGCACACCTCCACTTTCCTTCTTTTCCCTCCTCTTTCTCTTTCTCTCTCCTACTCCTTCCTATCTTTCTCCCCTTCTCTCTCCCTCTCCCTTTACATCATGATGAGGTCACCAGCCAAGATGGAGGAGAGCCTGTGGTTGCTGCACAAAAACATGTTTTGTTTTTCTAAATGGGTAAATCTAAGTGATAAGGAAAGGAGAAGAAAGAAAGTGGAGAATTTTTTTCTTGGTTCCATGACTGTCTGGCCCAAGAAATACTGAGGCCAGTTTCACATCCATGGGATGGTCAGAGGGTGGGTAGCTCTGCCAGATATCTGAGTGGTGGTATTGAATGGAAGACAAAGCCACTCATGAATGAGAAAGCAGACTTGTTACAGGTGGGAAAATAATAAAATTTCCACATGGATGCCGTGTCTGCATTGTGTGAATAACTTTGCACCATGCCACACCACTGCCTGCATCATGCTCCTTGGCTCCATGGAGAACCTGGGCTCAAACCCATCAAGACCTCTGGCACCATTTTACAAAAATTGGTGTCATGAAATCTCGGCAGGTTCTCCTGGTGGTTCCTCAATCTGAGTATGCTGGGACCCTGGACTGGACTGTCTACCTGCGCCAGGCTCCCCTTCCAGCTCGCTGATCACTCACCACCAGAGACAACCTTGTAAGTTTCAAATGGGTGCTGCCCACAATCCCACAGCTCCTTTAGGCCTTCTGGCTTTTGAAACACAATTCCTGATCTTTTCCTATGGATGAGATCCCTCTTGGAGATCAGTTTTCATTCTCTCCTCCTGCCCTCTCTCCTGGTACTAGGGGCTGAGATTCTCTGACCCCTGTTGAGTGTGGTAACGACCCTCTTAATAGTTTGGTCCTTGTTCATCCTCCTTTAGTCCTGGTTCGTCCATGGCTACAGGCTATAGTGACTCCCTTTTCCCCATCTCATCCATGGGTACTGTGTTGTATTTTTCAGGACATTTACGGCTAAGGTGAGTGATCAGGGCTGCCCCTCTC
The DNA here is from genome assembly GCF_004664715.2 of Peromyscus leucopus. NCBI lineage: Eukaryota > Metazoa > Chordata > Mammalia > Rodentia > Cricetidae > Peromyscus > Peromyscus leucopus. The sequence goes on from NW_023504268.1 coordinate 63,456, forward strand.
AAGCCCCGACTCTGATGCAGTCTTTCACTCTTTTGCTTTCCTCCTCCTCAAACTCCTAGGTGTGACCTGTTTCTTGGTGGTACTTGTCTCCACCTGTGGTAGATCTGCTCTCTCCCACCTGTAACAAGTCTGCTTTCTCATTCATGAGTGGCTTTGTCTTCCATTCAATACCACCACTCGGATATCTGGCAGAGCTACCACCTCTGACCATCCCCATGGATGTGAAACTGGCCTCAGTATTTCTTGGGCAGACAGTCATGGAACCAAGAAAAAATTCTCCACTTTCTTTCTTCTCCTTTCTTATCACTTAGATTTACCCATTTAGAAAAACAAAACAAAAAAAACATGTTTTGTGCAGCAACCACAGGGCTTTCCTCCATCTTGGCTGGTGACCTCATCATGATGTAGCCAGCCATGTGGCTGGCAGCCATCTTTTACTAAGGTTTACTAAGGTTAAAAATAAATTTAGCCTGATGACCTCTGTGTTCATTTTATCTCCTTCTAGCGTAAGTGATGGTTTTTATCGGCGCTCTTATCCTGAGAGGAAAAGTCATGGAACACGACAACCCACTAACAAGAGTATTATTAAGACAAGGAGAAAGGGATAGATATGATCAGGCCTGCTGAAAGAACATGTGAGGGAAGGATGGTGGGGTGACATAGAGCCCACTTTTTTAAGGACCACCCTGCACATGTGTACACAGGCCCATGTGGCTACTCCATGCATGCACATAAATCACAAGGTCATGCCATGCCTGATCACGTGACCACACTGTGCATGGGTTACATAGGAATGTATCGGCCCGGAAATGCTAGGGCAGAAATGGACTAAGTGTCCTGCCCAGGGGGCAGTGTACGACAATATCGGGAGGCCACGTGCTTTGAGCAATTTCCTATCACTAGCAGATAGAAACCATCCTTCTCGATAATTTGATAACACAGTGTGGACATATGAGTGGGCATGAGGGTACAAAAGAAGCCCCTGTGTGCTCGCACCGAACACACTACTATCTACCACAGCTGATCTTGAGTGGCTGCAGTCTTGGATCTTGCGTGTGTTGTGGTATGCTATCGCATGCGGACGTTCTATACGGTAATAGAGACTGAGTGTTATGAATGCTAAGGCGGATTCACAATGTACATGGAGTGAGTCATTATAGATAATCCATGCTATTCACAGACCGTGAAAAGTCGTACATGTACTATTCTGGTTGGCGAGCGTGTAGCGATTGTGTGCACTGAAACGAGAGGGCGATTAGGGTCTGGACAACAAGATCAAAGAAAAAAGAAAGTTTTGCAAATATTTATATTTTTGTTTCTTTTGGAGTCAGTGTATCCAAGACTCAGGGAAAGTTTGCGAGTTGAGGGAACACAATGTTACTCCCTGAAGAAATTGACTGGTACTCGAGATGGGGACTTTAGGCAGCCTCATCTTCTTAAAGTCTATTGGACATAGTCAATTTTGCGAAACACACGAATAAACAACTCAGAATGAACCATGAGAGAGAGAATTAGTAATTAAACGTTTCTTGACACACTGTGTAGACGTCATTATGTAGTGGTTGATAAGTCACTTAAAGAAAAGAGGGGTAACTAGATATAAATTTTTTGTGCGAAATCGACATACTAATCTATATTGGAGAGTGACACAGTCTAATATTAAGGTGAGCCGTGAGTATTCTTTACCTTTAGTGTAAATTCAGTATCTAGAAATTTTATCAAGCATGCCTTGGTTCCTTTCGCGAAGACAACAGTTATGGACTCCAAATTTCGATACAAGCATTCGAGAAATGTCAATAGAGAAGAAATGTTAATTAATTAAAGAGTTTAGAGTATGTTTTTTTCTGGCGAGGAGAATTCAATCCGAACCACCTTTGGTCTGAGTGGGTGTAAATTTATCCCTTTTTGCTTATACTCTGCGCGTTACAACTCTCTTTCCTTTACTTTGTGTTCATGAAAGATATCTACTTCGAGTGTTATCCTTTATGACTTCGACAGTACTCTGTGGTAGACTCTCAACCTATAATAATATAACAATTACGCTTTGATCGTATTACATATAGGTAAAGTGGACAGAGCTGTTGGAGTTCACTACACACAAAAATCCATACACATTACAGATATCCTAAATATTAAGGAGACTCCAGATAGAGCTAATAGCAGTGAGAGAGATTCGCTTGCCTGTCTCTCCTTTTTATATACTTGATGCAGACGTACGTGCGGCCTCTGTCTTTGAGATCGAAGCGATAAGGTTGCTCAAGTCTAACCAGAGATTTATTATATCCTGAGGAGGGAGAGGTGAAAATGAAGAACGAGATTTCAGATAAGAGAGAACGGTGGAAACAGAGATTACGTCTCCAGTGAAGAAAGCCCATTATAGAGAAGAGTTACAAGGGAGTTACACATAGAAAGAGATGATGGGGATCTTATTGTGATGAGACTAGGTTAAATACAAGGTGTGTGGATGATTAACGGTGGTCAAGGCGTGTGACATACATCGATGTGCTGCTACGATATGCAGAATAGCAATCGTAGAGATGATTCCCCTATGCCTGAGAATCGACTTCGAGTTCGCGTTGGCATAGTCTGACCTAAAGTGTCAAAGTGGCTGATGGTGACACGAGAAATGGGTACTGTATTGATATGATTCAATCAGGGATTTTACAACAAGAAATCGATAGTAAAATATAGCGTCTATGAATATGTTGACACAGAGATAGGGAGACGAGATTCATCTAAGCAAATGCACTAGAGCTCAAACGAGTGAGTAGAAACAATGGTATGAGCTAATAAAATATAACGCTTGATGTGAATACACCAAAACGCCCGAGAGTCTTATTTTAACCTATATCAATGATAAGTGCTTCATAGGAGTAAGGATCAAACAAGCTGAATTGCATAGGAGAGATCTTGACAAATCTCAGAGAGAGCGACCTAAGGAAAAGATCGCAAAGCTCTCTCATCTTAAAGCGAGCCTCTGCAATAGACAATGAGTCTTAAGAATGCTAAAAATGACTCCTTCAGGAGTATCATATCTTAGGAAATCGATCACAGACTAGGAGATAGATATTGATGATGAGGACATTTGTGGTAAGGACAGTTCATCTGAATCTCTGAGACCAGTAGATAAACAGCAGCTGAGTTTCCACCACAGCTATTTATGTATTATATAGACTCATGACTATTGAATAGATCATCCTACCATCTCCCTGAGCGACCTTGAGTTGTATTAAATAATAGCTTTTAACATGCACTATACACTGATAGTGATACTATATTAGCTCCTTACAGCTAATACTTCAATAGGAATCAAACTCCTTATGTCGAATGTTCCTCATATACCTCTGAGGACACATTGTGTATAGAGACTAGAATCGGGGCAGGAATCCCAAAGACTCCAATAAGTGAACATATTTTTTTTTAACAGAGAAGATAGATGGATATACTTAGCAACTGTTGAACTATACATATTATGAATAAACATGGAGTATATAATTTACCACATTATTCAAATAATTTGATAATGCAGTCACAAATTATTCCTCACACGAGGAGATAATTTAGATATTTAGCGGCAGTGTGCGCAGTTTATGGTCCAATTGATATCAATCAAAATAACTATACTATACAACAAAGGTTATCTTCCTTGTTCTCTATTTACCATTTCTGTTAGAGATCTGACACTCTTTAACTTTGTACTCTCAGTTCTCTCAATGAGGTATCAGCAGTAGATGACCAGCCTAAGTGAATGCTTTCTCGCTTCACCTGTACCTTCTCCTGTAATTGGATTTGTTGACTCACCCCCTCACACTCCTCGCTTAAAACCAACATCACAAATCAGCAATAAAAAAAGACACTATGTCAATACCCCACATTGACCCACCCCTATCACCCATTACAACAACTTGCTGGATTAAGCAACATCGACATTCATATTTTCACAAGTTTGTATTTATAAACATCCCATCATCTGAGTAACAGACAGTGAGAACAGTAAATAGACAATTGAATTTAAACAGTTATACATCTATAGAGGAATCTGAGATATGTTTAAAGATGGCAGCTTTGCTCTAAATTTTTTTTCTTTATAATTTATTTCTCTTATGAGACAATTACACAGTCGAACTGGTAAATCTAACATCAAAGTATCTCGTTTATTCAAACGAGGACGAAATCAATTGATTATCAGAGAGAACGCGCAGAAAAGAGAGCACATGAGCAATGATAGCCATCTACCCTTGAGGAAGTACTGCACGAAAGAAATCTACAGAGATAACTCTATAATTCATCTCATAGCGCTGCAAGCTGACCTCTACGAGAGGACCTTAGAACAAGATCGAGCTTAAATCGTCCCGGCGAGTATAGGAGTGGTATACGGCTGCGGAAAAGGCAATAGAATCACATCAAATGTATCAACAAAGTACGTCGGATACTGCTACTATCAAATTAGAGCACCCGCAATTTAGTATACACAAATACAGCCTTCTATCTCTCAAGCCCCTTCTAATGATGCTCTGTGCAACACGGGTTTGATATCTCTTATCGCCTCTACGTGTATTTTCGCTACTCGCTTCTCTGTCTCTGTGGTGACCTGTGTCGCAGTATGTGTATTAGATATGCTTTTTCAGTATCTAATAGTCACATCAGAGTCAATCAATTCCGTCTCACGTTAACTCTAATTTGATGGGAGTGTATAGTACCCTATGTGGCTGACACATAAATTTATAACGCACTGAGAGCTTCGCAACTATGACTCATACGTGTTTCAGAGGTAATATGACCTGATTATATCTTCGAACTGTGTCACACTCTGCAGAACATTCCAGAAGCCTGGCTATGTTGACTAGGGCATAGAGTATAGATTTTCAGATCTATATGAATCCAGCTCTCGCTTAGTTCTCTGCAGCTGCATTGCTGTCTATCACTCTGCTTCTGATCGTCTCTCTTACACTGTCTATATCTCTCCTAATTACATGACGATCTCACCTACCTCTTCATCTCCAATCTATTCCTAGAGCTATAATGAAAAAGCGCCTACTGTAGCGTAATATGAATATGGGTATAGATGTTCCTAGCCTCGTAATATGGGATATGACTTCATTAGGGTAAGATAGTGGAGAGAGCCACAGTTAACATCTAGTTACATACACTAAAAGAAGAAGGTGTTTACAAGCACACATGCTGCCCTGTGAATGAAGGTCTGTGCGAAGTGATATACACTTTATAATAACACTTGTAGTATGGTTGTTCAGTTATTATCTGATGGAATAAACAACAGCTTTTCTTCATGAAGACAAATGTGGACTAAATTGAGGAATTTGTTTGTCTAGATTTACAAGTACAGAGCAATTTGAGAACTAAGGTACTAGCAAATCATATGAGCTCTTTCCTCCTGTCACTTGAGATAATAAGCGCTCTCATACATATTCCTTTGTGTTAGGGCGAACCTTCATCACACTTCTTATGACACCATCAATACGACTCATACACGTCTCCTATCCTAACCTCATAGCAATGACGGAGAGATTGGATCCATAGCATGCTCACTTAGATCTCTCTTCTATCATCTTATGTGCCATTGCCTGCTGATCCCATACACACAAACACTGACACCACACAGCACATTCAACCATGGCACCTAATTATGCCTCTGTTCACACTAGGAATTTGCACATCTCTGAAGAAGTCTATGCTAACCTATAGAGCTATTCCCAATAATCCAACACTAATACGGTTCGTTCGCTAGAGATTAATCCTATTTCCATATTGAATTCTTGGGACGACAAGCTTCGAATTACATGCCAATATTGTGAGTCAAACATCATATCTCTTCGCCAACGCACCATTCCTAAACCACCTAGATACGTGTGCACATGTAGCTCTCATTAAATCAAAGTTAAACCAAATGTCTCAGAATACCAGTAACCTAATAGCACTGACAAACACCAAGACTCATATTCTGAGTATATTAGTTATAAAATCTTCAGAACAATACATTTGTGTAGATCAGGAGATTAGGGGTTTTTCAAGTAGTATGTTTATTATATAGTGGAGAACATGTTGAGCAACAATGTACTCGTGTACTTATCTTGGCGAGGTGTAAATCCCCAATGTAATCTAGGTAGCTTCTACCCCAGACACAACACTCCGATTGGTGACATGTAACCCACATTAGTGCACTCATTATACAGATTTTCTCATTTGAATTGGCCAAACCGTCAGGTGACCAGGTAATCGCTGGTGGTTGTGTCTATCACCACGGAACCTGTTGTAGTGATTTCTCCTCAATTAGAGTCTTTCCTTCTAATATATGTGTTTGTAGATTCACTATTTAAGTACAAGTTTTCAGTAATCAGTTACTTTGCTAGTTTTTACACCACAGTGAATTGAACCGCGTCACAAATTATGTATACTTTAGTGTGTAAGATCCTATGCCGTAGAAATGTGACACACTCATGTATCCTCACTTATGCTATCCTCTCCCTCCCCACACTCATTTGATCCTCCCATTCCAGTTCACCATTTCCCCATGTATCTATAACTGTGTACTCTGTTTTGCCTTTCTAGGGAGGGCTTTCCATTACCTTGTCCCTTACTTTGTACTTAAACTCTATAGTTATACTGATTGCAGACTGCTTATTGTTGTTTTATCTTTGGCACAGTGGCTGTGCCTTAATCTACTGCTATTTCAGCCAGTAACTGGGACTCTTCTCTGGCAGCAGCCTGGCTGCTAAGCAACAGCCTGGCGGGACTTGTGTTCCTGCAGGCATTGGCTCTGCTGCTGCCACTAATCACAGCTTTCACTAAATCTCTATTGGCCTGTTTATAAAGAAGACTCAAAATTCAAAGACTGGGGTGAAAACCTGCTAGCTCAGAGAGGCTCAGTAGCACCTAGATAACCTCTCCTCTCTGGCATCTCCAAAAGAGAGTGTCCTTATGCTCCACCAAACAAAAAAAGCCATGCCACTCCAAATCCCTCCCTACTGATTCTGGTCATCTCTCTATCTCTTCCAGATGCTCTCCAGTGCTCTATGATTACTGTCAACTAGTTGCTCACCCAGCCTCCTGACCCAAAGTTAATTTTATTTAACTAACACAAATGCAAACTCAGGGTTCGCGTGTGATCAAATATCCCCCAACAGCTTACAAAAGACCTAACAGCTGACATTTACAATTAAGCAGATACATATCATATTTGTCTTTTTGGGTCTGGCTTACCTCATTCAAGACAATTTTTTTCTACCTCCATGTATTTACCAGAACATTTCATTTGTATATGTGAGTAATAACCCATTATGTTAATGTACCACATTTTCTTTATCCATTATCTATTCATACAATGATGGATAGATAGACTGTTTCCAATTTCTGGTTAATATGAATAGACTAACAGTAAACATGGTTGAACAAATTTCTTGTAATAGGATATAGAATCCTTTGGGTGTATGCCCCAAGATAGTATGGATTGAACCTGGAGTCAATCTATTCCAATCTTCCTAGAGAATCATCACAATGATTTCCATAATGGATGCACAGGTTTGTATT
>NW_023504269.1:0-12211 GCF_004664715.2 Peromyscus leucopus
AATATCATGAATACACAGCATGTACATCTGATACAATTCAGCCCATACATTGATATGTGCTACTAACAAACAATTTCTAGAATGTATTTTTTAAATGTAAATAACTATAGAAACAATAATGGCTATGAATAAAAAATTTGATAGGTTTTTATATTTTCAGGATAAACAAATAATGTCTTTAAGATTAGTAAATTTAACCAGATCTCAACATTGTCAATGCACACACATATCAAAACATCAAGGGTCACATGGTTCCTGCTATGGCTTGAATCTGAACTGTCCCCCACAGGCTTATGTTTTGAATTCTCAGTCACCAGCTTATGGCAGTATTTTGAAGGCATAGAGCCTTTAGCAAGAGGGTCCTTGCTAGCAGAAGGAAATCACTAGGAATAGGCAATGAGAACATTGTAACTACCTCTGGTTCCAGATCACCTGTCTCTGCTTCCTAGTCTGCCCACATGCATACAACTGCTGTCTCCCAATCCCAAAGCCAAGAATCCTACCAGGATAGAAGGTAACATTGTGAAACTGTAGCTAAGTAAACTTTCCCTGCCTTAAATCATTTCTATGATATTTTAATCCTAGTTATGCAAACATAACTAATACATTATTCTATAAATAATATAAAACTTGTTGTTATACTAGCTAAAAACAAATTTAACTTACATAAAAATATTAATTTGGGGGCATAGTATATAATAACTTTTGTGTCTATATAATGCTTCAGGTTGTTGATAAATTTTATCCTTTTTATATCTTTTTAAATTTTTGAGAATTAAATATATTTGTGAAGTGGAATGTAATGTCTTGATGTATTCTCTGTCTTGACATCCTAGTCCTTGCCTTAATTCCTATCACTTATATGGTCCACCAGCTTTGAAGATAATTCTCCCTCTAGTGACATAAAGGATACAGGGTACAGAAACAAGGACAGAAACTGGGATTTTCTAGCAAAAAGGAAATAATTTGGCAGTATAATTGGGGGGAGGTGTGAGATAGAAAACAGATGAGAGAAACAAATGCCAAGGGAAGAAAGAGAGACAAAGAGAAAATAGACAGTCATTGAGACATAAATAACAGAGGAAGAAATGAAAACCGAAATGTAAACGGAAAGGGAGGAAAGAAGATTGAGACTGAGGAGGTAGAGGAGCAGGTAGAGAAGAAAGAGGTAGAGGAAGAGGAAGGACATTCAGATGAACAGAGAAAGAAAATGATCTCAGGGTACCTACAGATCATAATCTTTTGCTTCAAAAAGTATCATATACACAACATAAAATAGACCTTCTGACCCATTCCTCAGTGCCTGGCCCAGTGGTATTAATTATCTTCATATTGTTGTTGTGCAACCATCACCACCATTCATCTCAAGAGCTGTCCCTTCGGAAACAGAGACTCTTTTCCTACTACACACTAACTCTTTATCCCTCTTTCCAGGCCTGGACACCTACTGTTCTATTTTCTACTTCTATAAATTTGACTACACTAGAGATAGCTGTATGTAGAAACAGATAGCATTTATCTGTTATGATTGGCATACCTTGCTCAACAAAATATTTCAATCATGTTGTACTATATGTCAGAATTTATTTATTTATTTTTTCAGAGCTGATGCTTGTTCGTACAACGTTCATGAGATAATCCCATTTTCTTTGCTTTTTAAGGCTGGTTCCTATTCCAGCCACACATAATTTTACACTGTAAAGGGTGAGAATGCTGGCAACTCATTGCCCACTCTGATCCCTGCATAGTGTCCACTGAAAGCTGCTGATCACTTGCAGAACATCCCACAGCACACAGATAATTGCAGTAGACATGCAACCAGGAACAGAACTCCATCTGTGCCTGGGAACTAAAGTTGATATCCTGGCTCCAGTCAGCCCTGATGCTCACACTCAGCATTGTGGTCCTTGTTTTCATTCCTGAGAATAGATTCAATTCAAGATAAATCCACTTCAGCCAAGGGAACACAGAATGTCAAACATCTGTATATAACAAGGTTGAGGCAATGTCTTGCATAAAAAGCCTGTATTATCAAATTAGCATATATTGGGCCTGAAAGATAGCTCAGTGGGTCAGGGTGCTTGATTCCAAGCCTGACAACATAAATTCTATGCCTAGGACCCATATGGTAGAAGGAGAGACTGACTCCTGAGGAATGTCCTCTGATGTCTGCACACACACACACACACACACACACACACACACACAATAAATAAAATGTTCTTTTAAATTAACATGTTAATTGCACAAAGGAATGGGTTTATGATATTCCCTACTATATTTTCCCCTAGATTCCATGTGTGACAGAAAACATGAATTTTTTTTCCTTTGGAGACTAGTTTATTTCATTTCATTTACTATGATTATTTAGTATAGTGACCCTTGTCCATTCTTTTCTGCAAATGACATATTCTTTATGGCTGGATAGAGTCCCACTGTATCTATTTACCACATCCTCTGCTAATGGGTACACAGGCTGGTTGTACCATAGCTACTGTGAAGAATGAGGTAACAAACATGAGTATGTAGATATGTAATATGTAGCAAGCTTGTGTAGTTTTTGTCAAATTGGCACAAGCTAGAGCCATCTGTGAAGATAAAACCTCAACTGAGACAATATCTCCATCAGATTGGCCTGGAGACAAGCCTGTGGGGCACTTTAATAATTATGATTGACGTGGGAGAACCCATACCACTGTGGGCAGTGCCACCCTGGACAGGAACTCTTAGGTTGTGTGAAAGTGTGAGCTACCTAAGGGACAAAGACAGTGTTGCTCCATATCTCCTGTTTTATTCCAGCCCAGACTTCTCTCAGTGATGGACTGAGATCAGGATGTGTAAGCTAAATAAATCCTTTCTTCCTTGAGTGGCTTTCTTGTCAGAATGTTCTATCACAGCAGTTGAAAGCAAACTAGAACACTGACTGATTCTTTATAGTAAATACCCAATAGTATAGCAGGAGTTTTTCTCTTGATCAGTTAGTATGTCTTTCATCAAGAAAAGAAAAAAAATACATGTTGTTAAGGATACAGAGTAAAGAAAATTTTATACACTGTTTCTGAGAATGGAAAATAGTGTAGTCACCATGGGATTTCTTCAAAACATTAGAACTACAACAATCACTTGCTCTAAATACAATAACTCTCTCCTTCATCCCAGAAAGCCCCAGCAATTAGAGTCATAAGGTGAATAATTTTTGTTATCCCTACCCAGTGTTCATGCTGAAGTTTTCTGCTCATACCTGCATTTATTTTACCACAATTCATTATATAGATATGTGTAAAATTGTCAAAAAATTAAAATAAATAATGTTGGCCTTCAAGAAGCAAATTGCAGAGAAATGTGTACAATGTACTTCTAGTAGGCTATATAATCATGGAGAATAGACTGAAGAAAGGTTACTGTTGAGTGATCTGTTACCACTCTTGGTGGCCATATGAGCCTGGGAGGATGGAGCCTAAAAATGAGGCAGACTGAAGTCTCATGCAATAGACAACTTTATTCAAGGCATCAAACATTTACAGTCGGAGGGTATTCTGAGGGTTAAGCAGGGTCATAAGAGCAAAGTTCATATGAATTCAAGCTGTATACAGTCACAAGGGCAAAGCATGTTCACATGCATTTAGGCTGTATACCAGTAGTTCTCAGCCTCCCTAATGCAATCCTTTTTTAATACAGTTCCTCATGTTGTAGTGACCCCCAATCATAGAATTATTTTCCTTGCTACTTTCATGTAATTTCGCTACTGTTATGAATTGTACTGTAAATATCTGTGTCTTCCAATGGTTTCAGGCAACCCATGTGAAAGGGTCCTTCAAGCGCCCGGTTAAGAACCACTGCTGTTATACAGTCATGAGGACAACCCGAGCTTGGAAACATCATCTGAATAGTAAAAATAATCTGAAGCAAACCCACTTCTATTTACTACATCTGGGAGGGGCAGGAAAGCACATTTTGAGAAGAATTTTGTACTTGGAGGACTGGGGTCACAGGACTCTTGTCTCGTTCTCTTGGAGTTTTTTCACAAGCAATCAGAATTCTCCTTACACAGCTTCATTCATGGACCGTGTTGTTACATGGTCCAAGGCGGGTCACCTGCAGTAGCACCCCTGGGGATGATCTTACATTCCCTAGGACCATAGGACTCACACAGCCCACACTACTAATGCCCGTCCATATTCCCATTCCTGCAATTCCAATCCCTGTTCCTTGGGACACAGCAAGCCTATCTCACACCCCACACTACCATTGGCCACCCCTAAAACTAATCTCCACCCAGTCAACTCAGTTCACTCCCTCCAGGGGAGTCTGTGCCTATCATCCTGCCGGAACTAATCCCCACCGCAGCCACTCCCTCCGAACCATTTCTTCCCCCACCCCCCACTCCCCCATCATCTAACCCGGCCCGCCAAGCTTAGCTCTTCCCATGCCCAGGTTCTGTTCCTCCAACAGTGCCCCGCCACCGGAACCGCCCCTGGTCTCCTTGGCTGCCTATCCCGAAGTCCAACTGTGTACAGAGTCAAGAAGCAAACTGGGAAGAACAGTTCCAATCTACGAGAATCCTCGGATGCCAAATCCGCCTTCCGACCCCGCACTGAAAACCGGACAAACTTTTGGGCGGAAGTGAACTGAGAAGCGGCCCGCACAGGGCCGGAAGTGGAAGCGCAGGGCGGAACTGAAGAAGGAAGCGGGATCCTGGGAGCTGGTGTAGTTTTTCCTCTCGGTGGACGCCTTGGGCCGCTGGGAGGGGCGATGTCGTGTGTGCACAATGGGCTTCGGTCGTATTGAGAAGGAGCTCTGACCGCCAGCGTCCTCGGCAGGGAGTCCCGGACTCCTGCTTCCTCCCGGAAGGCCTCAGGCCCCTTCCGTAGCCCAGAGATGAATCCCGAGCTCTTGCACTTCACAGCTCTGGAGGCGCTTTTTGTTCTCCCAGAGTGAGGCGGGCGGACAGAGCTACTGTTAGCCGGCGGGTGGAGGCCCGGGACGCTATGTTGGGTCCTGTAGAGCTAGGCGCAAGCAGTGCAAATTAGCGGTAGTGCTGGGCGTGGAAATCCTTCAGCTCTGTGAAGCTCAGTCCTGTCACTTTTAGTAACTCTAAGCGACAAGGCAGGTTTACCGCCCATGGAGTCACTGGAAGATCGCTCTCCAGTCAAATAAGTTGCGCAATCAAATAGACACATCACCTCATCTTCTGCCTGCCCTTTTGAGCTTGTGCCTGCATAGAGATCAGGTAATTCCGTCTTCCCTGCCATAGGCTGGGCTCCTATTACAAGTTAAATTCGTAAACACAGGTGGAGGGCGGGTATGGAGTTTTGTTTTTTCCTATCATAACTCTTGCTTTCTGTAAAAGGCCTCAGCATCGATTTTTATGCCTTTTTTCTTTTTTCAGTTAAAAAAAAAAATCGTTCAAACAGATTTGTGTTGAAACCTCAGTGTGGGGTTGAAAACGCCTCAGTGAACACTTCCCTTCATTAATCTATGAATTTCATGTAACCAGATGAATATGATGTAGAATGTGAAGCAATGGAGTTCCAGCCGACCCTGCAGTATGGAACTTCTATAGGGCTTTTCTTTTGCTAGTAACGGGTTGTAACTCTAAGGATGCAACCACTTAAGAATGAGGGTTATCTGAAGAAGCTGTATCAATGTTTGATGGGTGTATATTCAAGGGATGAATACTAAGGTGTGTAATAAGTAAATGTAGTTATTTCGTACATTATTACGAAATGCAAATTATATGAAATAAGCATAATTAACCATGAATATGAATAAGCACATAAATGTAGAATTTTCTTGTGTACCATAGCACTGAAATTTTCAGGATTTTATATTAAGCACACATATGTGAGATATTTATGTGTCTTTTTAGCACTTAAAAGTCTTCCTTGTAAATGCTAGAACTACTCAGTGGCATTCTTCAGAAGTCATTCCATATGACTTCTAAACACCTGTACATCCTCATGAAGTTTCAGAATAAAAGAATTATGAAAAAGCATTATAAAATTATGAAAAGCATTATGAAAAAGAAGCTCTGCAATTCTTTGTTAGTAATAGAAATCTAAAATTGAATAGACTAGCTACTAAATGTTGATAAGAATTGGAAACATTTGGAAGAGTATCAGAGAACAACTTTCAAATTAAATAGTAAGATACAAGGCTGTCCTTCCTTCCTACCTTGCCTCCTAATAGGAATTTAACATTTCTGAAACAACAGTATGATCTTTTATAATATGGAAGATATTTATTAGCTACATGTGTTTGATTTCTTTTATCCAGGGCTGGGGATCAAACACTTGTCTTGGACAAGTTAGGCAAGTGTTCTGCCACTGAGCCATATCCCTACTCCTGCCAATTTTCATTTTAGCATTCCTGTAATCATATTAAGGGAATATTTGGTTATTGTATAATTGATATTCATGATTGCACAAGTTAGAACGATCAAGACCCTCATTTATTCAAGGCTGAGAGTTTTCTAGGACAGAGGACCCCGAAGATTCAGAACAGTCCCAGACAATCTAGGACAGTTGGTCACTTTGAAGAGCTGAGCCTTGGGCCTGACGCAGGAGGCCCCAAACAGACTTTGTCCTATCTCTATGGAGTGTACATGCCCACAGAAAAGACGGTAGAGATGAGAATATTGAGGACCGAGTCTAAGGAGACAGCAGAGCCATGTGGAAAGGAGTAGTAATTGGGTTGCAAGCTAATGGTGCCTGGTATCTCAGATCACTGTAAACAGTGGCTTCAGATGGCACAGAGACGTCATTTGCTCGATGTCTAAGTGCCTCAGGCAGCTTTCCTATGAGCTTTTTAAAAAGCCTTTTCCATGTTACACAAACCTTCCACATTCCTGGTCTTGTGGTTCTCTCCTCCATCCCCCTTTGCTCTCCCCGACCCCACCCCTGGGTTTTATTCTATAGAGCCCTGGATGGCCTCGAACTCACAGATCCTCTTGCCTTTGCCTCCTGAATGCTTAAAGGCATGCACCACTATCCGTGGCAATCTTCCTCCACTTTTAAAACCAACAAGGAGGCATCCTCAGCTTTCTTTGGCTCTGGGTTTGTCTGCCTTTCATCCTGTCTCTATCTCTGTCACTTCCTCTCTCTTTTTCTGTCGCCCCCCCCATCTCTTGCTGCTCATATCTCCCTTCCTACCTCCCTTCCCTTTGTTCACTCCTATGCTTTATATCGTCAGATCTCAGATTCTGACTCCTCTGTCTGTACGCCAATACAATCCAAGTGTTCCAGGGTATCTCCTGATTCAGTGTTTCCACCTTACAGCATCAGAATTCTTTCTGCAAAGTAGGTGCTGTAAATTAGAACTGGGGAATGAGAAGAGTTATAAATCTGTCTTCCAAAGAGCCAAAGAATCCCTGTAAATCCACTTTGTCACATTGTCCAAACTCCTTAAGTGTTTATACTCTATCCCTGCCCCATATACTCTACACTGCTTTGCTTGAGATGCATTAGTAATCAATTAAACCCCAAGAAGCTGCTTTATGGTGTGAATCTCAGAGAAAGGAGACCTCCCCTTCCTCTAAAAAAGAAACATCATGTGTACACATACCACTTTCTTGATATCTTGATTTATTTTTTCCACTTAGATTGAAGATAATTTCTGTCAGTACCTACAGATGTTTTCAGGTTTGTTTTTATATTTTTTTCTTGCTTTGTGTTATTACATAGGTCGCCTACAGTTTTATTTAACCTTTCCCATTTGATGATCATTTGTAGTTATTTCTTTTTAATTTTTATTAGTCTTTTATTTATTTTTACATGTGCTACTGTGGAAGTAGAGGACAGCTTGCAAAAGTTGGGTCTCCTTCTATGTGGGCTGTGTTTATTTTATTATATTTGTGTGTGTGTGTGTGTGTGTGTGTGTGTGTGTGTGTGTGTGTGTATTATGTGCCATAGTGTATGGTAAGAGGACAGCTTGCTAGTTCTCATCTTCCACCGTGTGGGTCCCTCGGATCAAGAAGAGTTGTGAGGCTTGACAGCAAGTGCCTTTACCTGCTAAGCTATCTCCCCAGGACTGTTTGTGATTATCTTAATTACTTGCTATTATAAGTACAGTCAGTGATCTTACCCTAGTCTTTTGGTTTTTGAATATCATTGAGCTAATTCTTAGAAATGGGATTGAAAGGATAAATACTGAAAGTTTATGCTTCTTCGTCTAATGTTGGCCAGATTAATTTCATAAGAGCTATGCCCAGCTGTGTGTGAAAAAGCTTTTCCTTGTTTCCTCAGCAAAGGCTGCAACCTATGGTTTTACTCGTGGAACAGATGGGAAATAGTGTCCGGTGACAGTAGTTTGTGCCTCTGTTATAGTGAACGTCATTGATTCAGGAGTATTGCTTCAGAGATGGAAGTGGTGGACAGTAGGTGTTACTACGTGAGAGCAAATAGGACAAGAGTGAAACAGACATGAGAAAGATTGGCTGGTATAGAGAAGCAGACTGAACAGTAACTAGAAACAGAACATACTTAGGGATAAGATTATTTCACCACGGAGGATGCTCTCTGGCTTGGGTGGCAAGATGGAGAACTTAAAGGAAAAAGATGCATGGGGCCATCAAGAGTGGGTGCATCACCAAAAACCACCCCAACATCGGTGGTTACTCACTGGTACTGGAAACCTGGAACTCAATGCACTACTTGCAGGCGGTTCCACAGGTCAGAGAATATCTCATCCAGGCAGCTTAGCTGGTCTGACCCTCTTCAGGCAGCTAGGTTGGTCTCTGTCTCCTCAGCAGTTCTTACTGCTTATATTACTTTGAGGAGACAGGGGCCTTGTGAATCTGATCAGTTTTATGGATCAGGGTCTCCTGAGTTGTTTACTTTTCATGCTTTAAGGAGCCTCCCTTTAAAATTTCCAGAATCTTAATAAGCCTCCTTAGAAATCTGTGAGTTTGTGGCAGCAAAGGGTAAGAAAGGGTTTTTAGTATCAGCTCTTAGCTACTACTCTGACCTCTTGGGCTTTTAACTCTGCATTTGGCTCTGTGTTTCTTATTTAATAAGACCATTACATCTACATTTGGCCCCTAGTGTGGTGGTATTGTGTTCCCCAAAATATTGTGTACCCTAATAAACTTATCTGGGGTCAGAGAACAGAACAGCCACTAGATACAGAGACTAGAAAATGGTGCACTCACACCTTTAATCCTAACATTCCAGAGGCAGAGATCTACCTGGATCTCTGTGTGTTCAGGGATACAGCCAAGCATGGTGACTCACACCTTTAATGCCAGAAAGTAAGCCTTCAATCCTAAGGGAGTGATGGCAGAAAGCAGAAAGGTATATAAGCATGAAGACCAGGAACTAGAAGCATTTGGCTGGTTAAGCTTTCAGGCTTTTGAGCAGCAGTTCAGCTGAGATTCATTTAGATAAGGACTCAGAGGCATCCAGTCTGAGGAAACAGGATCAGCTGAGGAACTGGCGAGGTACAGTAGCTGTGGCTTGTTCTGCTTCTCATCTTCCAGCATTCACCCCAATTGAAAAAAAAAAGAAAGAAAGAAAGAAAAAGAAATCTGAGTTTTAACAAGCTAAGACAGAAATGGCTGCACTCCACCAATAAAGAAATTGTTCCTGAAGTTGTGTGGACCTTTTAAGCAAATTAATGAAACCTAAGAAAGGAATCACAGGAGCCCCAGTTTTCAGCCACCAGGTGAAGAACATAGGGAAGCCCACTTAGGGCTGACAGCTGGCGTCTAAATTTGGGGTATAGGAGCACTCTGGGAACTGATCCTGCAGCCCGTGAATATTCAAGCCTGATAGTGTATTCAAGCAGATTGTGCCAGAAGTAGATGGAATTAGTAGATGTCCAGCTGGTGAGGACTTCAGAATTTCTGTGTTGCTTGAAGTGGGGAGAATTCTTATTGCTGGTGATATGGAAGCAGAGGGAAAACAGACCTTTTTTCTTCCCTAGACAGACAACCTGCCATGCAGGACAGAGGTCCAGTGTGGGATGTACATGTTAAGAAGGCTAAGATGGACAAGCTGAAAAGGGCGCATCCTCAGCACCCCTGGGAAGGAGAGTGGCTGGGGAGACTTCCTATCTTCTGTTGATGCCAGGGTGCTGCCCTTGGTGTCTGTGGGAGGCAGAAGTATATCTGACCCATCTACAGCATCGTGTTCAGGAACTCTGGTGTTGGAGTCGGGATGGCAGCAGCTGTTATTCCTCTGATACATGGTAAGTCATTGGGTCCTAGCAGCCTTTACAGTAAGACTCAAAAGTCCCCGTGTTCATAAAGTGGGTAGCCATTGAGGAGGCTCAGGCCTAGCAGGAAAGACAGGAGTGAAGCCCAGTAGTCCTTAGATATAATAGATAGCTCTTAGAACAGGATGTAGCTGCTAGGTGTTGGAACTGTCGTCTTCATGATGATTATATGGTCTTTTTTGAATTATACCTTTAATTGTTCCTGGAGTAAATGTTCTCTTCCTCATAGGCAGTCGGACCCAGGTACTCTGAATCTTAGCTAAGCTGAGACAAGGTTATGCCGTGTTTATGAAAGCTGTGACTAAGTATCCGTGCAGGGGTAGAAGAAGGTGCTATGTGTGTGCATGTGAATATGCATGCTCTAAGTGTGGGTGGTGGTATATTGCCAGTCTCGGGTGAATAAGTAAACCTCAGAGCATCCTAGGATGTCCTGGATTCTCATGATTTATTTCTTCTTCTCCAGTTCAGTCTTCTCTGTACCCACTCTCTCCCGAGAAAGGACACACAGGGGAAGGGCTGGCCAATGAGTTCTTGACAAACTTGATAGAGGTGAGTCGGGTCTTCATTTTTTCCAAGTCATTCCTTGCATAAAACTTGTTACTATAAAGACTTATACACTCCAAGCAGAATCCCCAGGCATCTGGCAAGGCTCAGAGACACCCCAGAAAATGTCTGTTGCATCAATATTCACTGTATTCTCTAAGCTCCTTCCAGAGGCTCTAAGGATGACATACACTTCCTAAGAGCTTGTGGTGCAGTCAACTAAAAGTTTGACTGTCTTTTTTTCATAGTTTATCACAGCATGGGGAAATTATTCATTCATGTAACAGTTGTCTCTCCCCTTTGTGGATTGTGCCAGGCTTGTGCTTAGCCCCAGGAGATGAGAGTTCAAGTCTTAGTGGAAAAAGAAAGGGACTTTGGGAGGTAGGGCAGTAGACCTGAGAAGAGCCAGGATACAAAGCTCAAAATCTGAGGCAGATAGAATTCAACGTGCCTAACATCTTTTGCTCTGGATTTTCGTCTATGGGTCTACCATCTTGGGCTCTCTATTGTCTTTGATGGGGTCCTTGGCTAAGCTGTGATGTATGAATGATTTAGGAGCTGGTGTCCTTCGAAGATGTGACTGTGCAGTTCACAAAGGAGGAGTGGGCTTTGCTGGATCCTTTGCAAAGAACTCTGTACAGGAAGGTAATGCTGGAAAACTGGAAGAACCTGGTTTCACTTGGTAAGCCACCATCAGCCCTGTGCTGCAGTTATTTAATGACTCGAGCAAGATTTTCAGTCCAGTTTATTTATTGGTATAAAACAAAACAATATTTAAATCATTTTAAAATATACAATTGAGTATATTTTAAAATATACTATATATATAAAATCAGCTTGCAAGCCAGTGGATTCCAAAAGGCTTGTCTTAGTTACTGTTCTATCACTATGAAGAGGCATTGTGACCAAGGCAACTTATAAAAGAAAACATTTAATTGGGAAATTGCCTACAGTTTCAGAGTGTTAGTCCATGGCCGTCATGGTGGATAGCATGGTGGCAGGTGGGTAGGCAGGCAGTCATGGCACTGAAGTAGTAGCTGAGAACTTACATCGTCTATAAGATGGAGGCCGAGAATGAGAGACAGGGCCTGTCCCGCCCCTAGTGACAGAGCTCCTCCAACAAGGCTACACCTTTCAGTCTGCCAAACAGTCCACCAACTGGGAACCAAGCATTCAAGTATATGAGTCTATGAGGTCACTCTCATTCAAACCACGACAAGGCTTCTTTATAGATCCTAGTTTTGGCTAATCCACTCCCGCCCACCATCTCCTTTTCCCAGTCACTCTATCTCCACTTAATTAAACTTTAACCCTGAGTGTATCTCCCATGTCCTTTTCTGTCACCTGTGTTCAACTGTTCCCCAATTGCAGGTTTTTTTTTTTTCCTTCCTCCTTGGATTGGAAGATTGTAAGTTTCCACACAACTTTTAGAGGGGTTGTTTTTTGATGTGGGGCG